>NC_059363.1:6831337-6926337 GCF_019703515.2 Myxocyprinus asiaticus | reverse complement strand
ACACAAGTCTACTTTGTGCATAACATGAGTAATTTTTCCAACAATTGTTTACAGACAGATTGTTTCACTTTTAATTGACTAGCTCACAATTCCAGTGGGTCAGAAGTTTACATGCACTAAGTTAACTGTGCCTTTAAGGAGCTTGGAAAATTCCAGAAAATGTTGTCAAGCCTTTAGGCAATTAGCTTCTGATAGGCTAATTGGATAACTGGAGTCAACTGGAGGTGTACCTGTGGCCTCTTTGCTTGATATCATGGGAAATTCAAAAGAAATCGGCCAAGACCTCAGAAAAAAAATTGTAGCATCCACAAGTCTGGTTCATCCTTGGGAGCAATTTCAAAATGCCTGAAGGTACCATGGGACCATGCAGCCATCATACCGCTCATGAAGGAGACGCATTCTTTCTCCTAGAGATGAACGAATTTTGGTGTGAAAAATGCAAATCAATCCCAGAACAATAGCAAAACCTGTGAAGATGCTGGAGAAAACAGATAGAAAAGTATCTATATCCACAGTAAAACGAATCCTATATCAACATAACCTGAAAGGCTGCTCAGCAAGGAAAAAGCCATTGCTTCAAAACCGGCATAAAAAAAAAATACAAAAAATAAAATAAAAAAAAAGACTACAATTTGCAAGTGCACATGGGGACAAAGATCTTACTTTTTGGAAAAATGTCCTCTGGTCTGATGAATTTTTTTTTTAACCATTTCGCCATAATGACCATCATTATATGTTTGGAGGAAAAAGGGCGAGGCTTGTAAGCCGAAGAACACCATCTCAACAGCGAAGTATGGGGGTGGCAGCATCATGTTGTGGGGGTGCTTTGCTGCAGGAGGGACTGGTGCACTTCATAAAATAGATGGCATCATGAGGAAGGAAAATTATGTGGATATGTTGAAGCAACATCTCAAGACATCAGCCAGGAAGTTAAAGCTCGGTCGTAAATGGGTCTTCCAAATGGACAATGACCCCAAACATACCTCCAAAGTTGTGGCAAAATGGCTTAAGGACAACAAAGTCAAGGTATTGGAGTGGCATCACAAAGCCCTGACCTCAATCTGTGGGCAGAACAGAAAAATCGTGTGCGAGCAAGGAGGCCTACAAACCTGACTCAGTTACATCAGTTCTGTCTGGAGGAATGGGCCAAAATTCCAGCAACTTATTGTGAGAAGCTTGTGGAAGGATACCCAAAAAGTTTGACCCAAGTTAAACAATTTAAAGACAATGCTACCAAATACTAACAAAGTGTATGTAAACTTCTGACCCACTGGGAATGTGATGAAAGAAATAAAAGCTGAAATAAATTATTCTCTCTACTATTACTCTGACATTTCACATTCTTAAAATAAAGTAGTGATCCTAACTGACCTAAGACAGGGAATGTTTTCTATGATTAAAAGTCAGGAATTGTGAAAAACTGAGTTTAAATGAAATATATATATATATATATATATATAAAATCTCATAAACGTTAATATATTATTTACGTTTTATTTTATAAAAACTAAATGTATATAAAATTAATATGTTTTTTAACCAGCATAAATTAAAGGCAGCACAACAAATACAATCAAGATGTATAAATGATTCATAAATATGTAATAAAATATATTTTAACAAACAATTTAACATTAAAAAACAAATAGTACAGTACTTGGGTAAAATAAACGGATAAAAGTATATTTTATTTACATTAATTTATTATATAAAATTATGTATTATAAAGGCAATACCACAAATACCACCATGACATAAATATTTCACAATTTATATAATACATCATTTTTTTTTCACATTACAGTAATGAGAATGCTAAAAAATTCTTGATTCTTTTGAAGAAAAAAATAAATAAATAAAATAAAAACAACACAATGGTCCTTAAAATAGGCTTAATTTTCTTTATGCAAAATATAACTTCTTTCTTTCTTTTTTTATTTATAGGGTGACATGCTCTTGACTGTTTTTTTTTTAAGATTCGCCCATAAATGTGAAATAAAGTACAGTATACTCAGTAAATTATTTTATGATTGTAGGTATCATCATCAATGCACCTTATTCACATTAGCGCCCTATCTCCTTGCCAATACTAAAACCAGTTATTGACTTCATATCACTTCAGGTACTAAGCTGTACCATGCATGGTTAAAATTGTCTTGACTTCCATAAATGATTCAGATCCATGTTTAAGCTACTCAAAATAAGATTGATCAAGTCACATTCTTTCATCAGTGGATCAAAGCAAATTGTGTGAAAAAATGAAAGCTCAGTGAAAAAATGTCTGCTGTGTGTGTTTGGCCTGATCTGTGTGACTGAACGAATGTGCCGTGTGTACTCACTGCCTGTGCGTTCTGCAGATGTGTCTCAGTTTGTCCAGGTGTTCTGCATCCAGGTCACTCTCTCTGTCTTCTACACTGTCCTGACACTGGCCAACCAAACTCCATCTCCTCTCTGATGAGAGATTAGTTAAATATTAGGTTTAAATTAAATGCTATATAGAGGGGAACCTTTGGGAAACTATTTACTTGAAGCCTGTATAGTGCATTACAAAGCTATTAATTATTAATAAAACAAAATGGCTTTTAAAACACATTGTAATGCATTATTTTTGTTTTTACACATCTGTAATACTTATTTCTGACAAATATTTTTGTATAATAACGAATCATAAATGAATGACTGTATATTACTAAAGTATTATGAATACATTTGTAATGGATTATATAAAGAGGCTTCAGGGGGTTATCAAACTTTGGTCTTCTGATACGTTATGTAAGGAGTAATAACAGAGCAATTACCCCACTGTTCCTGTAGGGCGACGAGGTTGGACAGCAGACGTTCGTGATAGAGTCTCTCTAGCTGTATAAACCTGACTGCTCGCTCGTCTAGAGAAGGCTCAGGTTTAGGAAAATCTACAGGAAATACTGTAGACAACCCCATTCAGGCACTATAGAATGTTATAGTGCAATATTATCACATGAGACAGTGGGTGGCGGTGTTAATGCACTGAATTTAACACAATAAACAGCTCTATATATAATAAATGTTGGAAGCAACCTTGATTTTGTTACTATAATAAAGCCATTAAGGCATAAAATGGAACAAAAGGAGCTATAATGGAAAAGCATCAACATAACATTTAAGGACTGTCCAACATGCCATTACATTGAGCACTATATATTCCACATAAAGCACAGATTATGTCTCATATTACAGAATACACCCTAAACCTCAGAAGTGAATCTTTCAATGAAATCGAAATGCATGTATTTTTATAACGATTATGGAACACCTGAAAGGACACTACGGTCCATAGATCAGGTAATATTCAGTATATCACATCACTAACATGACTAATATATAATATAATATAATATAAACCCTATTTAGTCAAGAAATAATAATAATAATAATAGGGCTGAAACGATTAGTCGATGTTATCGACAACGTCGAAAATAAAAAAAAATGTCTACAAAAATTTTCATTGTCGAATAGTCGTTTGATCTCATTTAACGTAACATGAGATCACATTAAACTCTAATGATGACGTGCGAGAGCAGCACTGCAGCTCGCACCTGACTGAGAGGAAGAAAACACCGCTCACAGTCCAGATGCACTCTAAACTTTCCAAACAGCTTCAGATGATATCGATCGCAAAGTATGAGGGGAATTATAATGCAAAAATACAAAATCAGTAAATACAGAAGCACTCTCGTTGTGGAATAAGCAGAGCCGGAGCTCTTTAAAGGAAACACCTTCGTGTTACATCTTTAATGCAGTTATATTTAATGCTTTATAGCTTTATTAAAGTTAAAATAATACGGAAGCAGATCATGTAAATAACTACAAACTCCAAAAGTGGAATTTATCCGTGCGGTCAGCGCCTGTGCAGAGTTGCGCGAATGTCCCGATCTAAGGGGGAGAGATTGAAACTGCACCCGGCTGAGGCACACTCTGTCGTGGGGACGCTCAAGGGATGAGCGTCAATCGAGCACGCGCACTTAATGCAGCTAGATTATAACGTGATGGCTCGCGACTTATTGAATCATAATATATGTCACTGTGCATTTCTTATCGTGAGGAAAATTGGCAATACGCAGCTTTATTAATAAGAGAGAGTGTTTTTTTTGTGAGTTAAAGATGGATTGAAGTGAGCAGAAAGGTGAGAGAGGGTAGTCTTCGCCCCATTATTCACTGCAACAAAATACGTTTTTGAATTGTTTTTGTTCTGGCTTGTTTTCCAATATAAATATCTAAAAACTCCTTTAAAACAACGTACATTTACTTTAGCAACTATACTGCAGAAGAAAAAAAAATATCTGAGAAAGTTGAATATAATATTAAAATTACAAATATTTTAAAATATCTACAAATCCTTTAAAAAAAGATGCATTCACCTGAGCAGCAGCATATAAGATATTTAGACTTGCTTTTTGAGAACAGATCTTGAATATAAGTATATTTTGTCTTTACTGCACTATATACACTTACATACAAAATACACTTATATTTAAGATACATTCTCTTAAAGCAAGTCTAAATATCTTATATGTTGCTTCTCAAGTAAATGTATCTTGTTTTAAGGATTTTTAGACTATTTTAAATGGAAAACAAGACAAAAACACCTGATAGCAATAGGATTTTTTGATTAAACTTTAATTCAGCGAATGTCATTTAGAGGTATTTTTAACAGATGATTTTGTCCTCTTTATTGTTAGTAAGCACATTTAATAAAAACTTTTAAGTCGGGGCCCAAGCTGAATAATCGGTTAAGAGCTAATGATTAATCGTTACAATAATCGCCGAATAATCGTTACAATAATTGTTAGATTAATCGATTATCAAAATAATTGCCCTAAATAATAATAATAATAATAAAAACTTTGTATGGAGAAAACCAGCTCTTGTGACTATACAATTAAACAACATTGTCAGGATCCTGTCACCATTTTCAGTCAGGTTTATTATGGTGACAGAATCCTGACATGTATGTTCTATGTCTCTGTGTAAGCGCACAGATTTGGTTGTTTTTCTGGCCATGTGCTCTTCTCTCTAGTCTGTGTCTCATGTTCAGAGCATGCTGTCTGGATCCTGACTCTTCGGTCTGGTTCGGTCTGGTTTCTGAGTTGGGATCTGGACACTCATGCTCCATGTCTCGTCTTTGTGAGCGCATGGCTTCAGATTCGGTTCTGTTGCCATGTGCTCTTCTGTCTGTCTTTTGTGCTGTGTTTTTTGTTTGTGCTCTTCTGTTTTGTCAGGTGTGTTTTGTGTGAGCACATGGCTTCCATCAGGATTGTTTGCCATGTGCTCTCCTGTCTCACGTCTAGGCCCTGTCCCCTTGTTATCATTTCATTAGCCTCACCTGCCTTCCCTCATTACCCTCCTTAGTTCCTTCCCTATGTATAGCTCCTCTCATGTTCAGACCTGTGCCAGATTGTTTTGTGGATTTGTGAGTTTTCCCAGCCGATTGGTTCCAGTCTGTTACTTCGTTTTTCTCCATTGTGAGATTTTTCTTTGTATTTTGCTTTTTTTTTTTTTTCAGTGCGTTTGGTTCCTGCCTCAAACTGTGACAAACATGTTAAGGATACAGTCCTCATCACGTATAAACGACTCCGCAATCTGTAAAGATAGAAGGATTTACTTAGTATTATTATACAACAAATTACACACTGAAGATCATAATTACAGAAGAACATACTTAGGTAACTCTGTAATAACTCATACTTAACATTAACAAACACTATGGTAAGACTTTGCAATAAGGTTCTATTTGTTAACATTAGTAAACACATTTGGTATCAAACTAACAATGGACAAAATATTTTTACAGCATTTATTAATCTTTATTTATTGTTAATTTATGAAAATACAATTGTTCATCATTACTTCATAATGCATAAACTAATGTTAATGTATACACCTTATAATTAAAAAAAAAATCTGTATATGTTGCAATTAACATCAAGGTCTTCCTCCATGCATTATACCTGAAAAACAAGTTAATTCTCCTTAGACATTATTTATTCTACTACACCTGCCTGTGACAGATACACAACTGTCATCTAAGGTGCCAGAAGCAAAGACTCCATTCCAATGAGTAAAACTCTTGACATCAGCTTTCTTCAAACATCTTGTACAGTCAAGTCCAGACAGGATGACAATCACTACAGCACATACAGTATTCCTCAAACACACCAACTCGACAAGAGATGTCTCACAGAGTGGGTGGCTATAAAACCTAGTAGTGACCTTTCTTATTTCCCAGTCTTTCTATCTACATAAATCACCCTCTTTTTCTAACTCTAACTTTCTAACAGCACTAAAAGATCTACACACATGTAAGGCACTCACTTCACTTTAAATGAGTCATATTCTAATTTTTTTTTCCATGATATGCCCCCTCTTAATTGCACCGAAAGCACAAAATGGACAGGGAAATAAATGAGAGCAGTTTTAGCAATCGTATTATTAGCTTTTATGAGCCATCTGTCCCTCCATCAACTTTAGTTTCGCATAAACCCATTTTCAGGATAATGCAAAAACAGCTGAATGTGGTACCATTTTGCAAGCAAAGAGCTGCTTGTAAAAACAGTTGAATGAGGTCAAGCTCAAATAAACATTTATTAGAGCTTGACCATTTAAGGTACTGGTTATTCTGTTTCCTCTCCGATACCTCATGCTTTTATGGACTTGCTGAATCAGTCAATGTTATCAGCATGGGCCAACACCAACAACAGACTAACAAGAGCAGTACAAGCAAATTTATCTTGGCTTATATAAGTTAGTGAGGCATAAAAGCAATAAGTGGGTTGCTCCATCTACTGGCAGTGAACAAGTTTACAGCTACCCACTGTTACAAGAACTACAAAAAGAGGGAAAGGGGTTTCACAGGAGGATCATACTTGGTGGAGGTACTGTGGCAGAAGCGGATGGTCTCCCTGCTCCCCCAGCTCTTGGAGAGAAACAGCCACGGACCGACTGAAGCCCCGGGGTGAACCAGTATCACTGTGAGGGGGCCCTTCAGGGCTGACAAGGCCCTCAGACACTGAAAACAAAAATAACAACCGATTTATAAAACTGATATTTCTGGCTCTAAAATATGATTGGCAGGATAAGCCACATTTGAAGCCATTTAACATCCACACACACTGCTCAACATGGAGATTTAGGTCAACTGCTTCCAGGGCAACACGTGGAGATTTTCACATGGACGCTTATGACTTAACTGATTCTGCCTGGGGTCATAATTTAGGATCTCTTTCAATAAGAATGACGTGTAAAAATAAGCTATTTTGTTCAAATGAAATGTAGGGCAGATGATTAAGAGTTTTACCAAGTTTACTCATTCGTGTAGTTAAGGCACTTCCAGAGAAAGTGCATTCTTTTCCTGTCAAATCGGAGCTTTCATTGAATTCTGAGTTTACAACTTGTAATGACAAATTCTATGAAAATGTGAACGGGTTTTACAAGTTGGAATCTCGTAATTCCGGCAATTCCGACATGACATGAACACACCTTTATTACCAGTGTTGGGGAGTAACTAACTGAAAGTAACAACATTACTAACTCAGCTATTCAATAGCATGAACATACTGTAGGTCAGCGGTTTTCAAAACAGTGCAGCTTTTGAGCTCTATTTTCCAATGATTAGTGGTGTAGTGCGACAAAACGCTACATGCTTTTATTCGGACCGTCCGAAAGCTGAAATACAAGAGAGCAGATATTTTTAGGCTTGGAATCCATGTGTTGATTATCATAAAACTTCCCAAATGATTATTGATCTATATCTGCATTTTTTCAGATATAAACAGGGCTACTTGTTACACAATAGTTTATCAACACAACATTTGAAAATGAAAAAAATTAGAAAATAACTGTTTTGATGTAGTTGCGCACATTGACGCTCGGCGTCTGTCGGCAGGGCCCAGCTCCGACGCTCAAAATTCTGTAGCACCACGGAGCGTAACTCGACCCAAATTATTATTAAAGGACATAGGTTATTTACTCTAGCCATCACTGGATGATATATTGTGTATCTTTCATATAGCCCACACAATGTATTTTCAGTAACAGGTTTGTCTTTTTGTGGTTTGAGAGCTTGAATTAAACCTACTGAATTAAAATCCGTTGAACATGGATTATGGATCTGTTGAACACATGTCAGGTCAAATTTTTACAGAGAGCCATAATGAAAGATAAATATAAGAAAAACAAATATATATATAAATAAATAAATATCAAAGCAGGATGATTGATATGAAAAAAAAAAAGATTATTTTGTACTTGGAAAACATTTCTGCACTTCTGTTTTTGCAGTTCAAAACAACAGAACTCACATTTTACATGTTTGTAATGTTTAGAACATCACAAACAACAATTCATATTATGCATATATTGGGCAATTCCATGGAAATATCAACCACATCATGAAAAAATAAAAAAACGGCCTTTAGTTTTGTTGTGGTATAATGGATAATGCCAGACACTGCTAGAGGGCGCTGTTTGCACACATTTTTAAGCTTTCAAGGTTTAGAAATCGCACAAGACCATATTGCGATTTCAGTCTTAATCAATCGTGTAGTCTTAATGTATACCATACCAAAGTCTAAAAAGTAAAATGTTTCTGGTTTTAAAGCATTTTGGATGGTTTTACCTCATCATGTAAAGGTAAGTGCCACTTTCACAGCTGTAACAATGTTTTTCCTCATTAATGTGAGAACGAGAATTATTAAAAATCTTCTTAGAAGTGCCAACAGAGTTTTTACGAAGTGTGACAATAAATTAAATAAACCATTGGTTTTTCATATCAGAGTTTTCATGCTTAAAACTGATTTTCAGGTTTTAATTTGAGCAAAAATTGGCTGATAAATATCGGCGACCGCTACATCAGCGCATCCCTTCTATTCAAGGCTTCATACAGAGAAATTGCATAATAAACGTTGCTATTTTTAATTGTTCAGTTTGCGCAGTTACACCAGTTTCATACACTAACCTGTAAACTCATACAAAAACCTTTGTAACTTTTGTGTGTATGGTAACTAGATTCTCAACTTTGGACGGCCACCTACACCACATCGATGCGCCCAAACTCAAAATCTAAAAAAAAAAACATTTAGAGAAAATAACGTGCCGATCAATAATCAATGTTTTGTTCCATTCCTAAATATTTTAAGAAAGCATGATACCTCTCAGTTCACTCAGATGTAAAGCTCTACAAAACACAATATGACATTAAAACCAGCAGTTTTGTCACACCACTATTTGTTGGAAGAGGCTTGTTAATTTTAACAAAAAATTGTTAACTACATTATGTTTTGGATTCAGTTTTGAATCAGATAAAACTATAAATGTTGTTAGCTATTTTTTTTTTCAGCCTGGAGTACAGCTAACTTTTTTAATTCTTTAAAAAGATAGCTTGACTTTAAAATATAGTCATGTCCTTTTTTTTTTATTTTTCCCCCTTTTTCTCCTCAATTTGGAATGCCCAATTCGCTCTAAGTCCTCATGGTGGCTAAATCTCAGTTGCCTTCGCGTCTGAGACCGTCAAGCCGCGCATCTTATCACGTGGCTTGTTGAGCGCGTTACCGCGGAGACATAGCGCGTGTGGAGGCTTCACGCCATCCACCGCGGCATCCATGCACAACTCACCACGCGCCCCACCGAGAGTGAACCACATTATGGCGACCATGAGGAGGTTACCCAATGTGACTCTACCCTCCCTAGCAGCCGGGCCAATTTGGTTGCTTAGAAGACCTGGCTGGAGTCACACAGCACGCCCTGGATTCGAACTTGCGAACTCACGAAGGGGTGATAGTCAGTGTCTTTACTCACTGAGCTACCCAGGACTGTCATTTAAGTACTTTAAATTAGGAGCAGGTTGTTGCTTGGCAAGCTACAGTTTTGGTATTATAAACCATGCTAAACGTACATGGTTTCTGTGTCGTTTTTCAAAATGTAGCCTGGGAGGAGTCCCTGTTTTTTCAGTGTGATGGTGTCTGTTACCTGTGGGACTGGGACTGGATGTTGGCGAGTCTCGAATGTGTCCATCCAGCTCTGGAGAGTATGCACCACTGTTACTATCCACCTCTTCCTCATCTTCTTCATACTCCATCTTGGAACAATCATAATCTTCATCACCACTGTTATTAGTGTTATACTGCCGGAGGGGCCTCTGTCCACCATGGGGCCCCTGTTCAACCTCTTCCACCTCCTCCACCAGCCGGTTCTGGTTCTCGTCTGGGCTGCGGCAGAACTCTGAGTCGTTTAGGAGGTCTGGGTCGGTAACTCCTCCCCGCCTCACTGGGCTGTTGCTCTGCCACTGTCCGTCATCCATGAGGCCCTGATGACCGAGAGCATGGAGATCCACTCGAACCCCTGCAGGCCACTCAGTGGTGCTCTCCCCTGGCCCCTGGAGAGGAATGATAGGGTAAGGACACTATTATGGGCGTGAACCATCAGGAAACAAAGTAGGTTGCTGCTGGCATTTAAGAACAATGACTCATAGTTTACCAGTAATTTCACTTCATGTTGGTTGAGAGCACTGCAAAAAACTTGAGATTTGTCGACTTGTCTGTAATTTTGAATTGTATTTGTATCTAGCTATTTTGCCAACGCTTTCATTCAGCTCAACAGGTTTAGCATCATTCACATGATATCATTAGAGATAATCTTTCACCAAGAAAAAAAAAAAAAAAAAAAAAAGAAACCTCCTATAGAGCTGGGCATTGTAAACCACTTAATATGTTTGTGTGTGTGTAATTTTTATATATATGTATTACAAATACACTCACCGGCCAATTAATTAGGTACACCTGTACATCTACTTATTCATCCGATTACCTAATCAGCCAATCGTGTGGCAGCAGTGTAATGTATAAAATCATGCAGATATAAGTTAGGAGCTTCAGTTAATGTTCACATCAGAATGGGGAAAAAATGTGATCTCAGTGACTTAGGCCATGGCATGATTGTTGGTGCTAGACAGGCTGGTTTGAGTATTTCTGTAACTGCTGATCTCCTGGGATTTCCACGTGCAACAAGCAAAACCAGCAAAACTGGACTTTTTAGACATTGGTATTGTATAAATTAAGACTACACAATTGATTGAGTTAAGACTGAAATCGCAAATTTGTTTTTGGCACCATTCGGAGTAAATTCTAGAGACTGTTGTGTTAAAATCTCAGGAGATCAGCAGTTACTGAAACACTCAAACCATCCCATCTGGCAACAACATTCATGCCATGCTCCAGATCACATTTTTTCCCCATTCTGATGGTTGATGTGAACATTAACTGAAGCTCCTGACCCGTATATGCATGATTTTATGCACTGCACTGCTGCCATTAGATAATCGCATGGATGATTGTTGATCTCCTGGGATTTTCACACACAACAGTCTCTAGAACAGGGGTCGGGAACCTGTGGCTCTTTGTTAAAATTCATTCACCAACACATGATCGTTTAAAACTTTCTGAAGATAATTTTCCTGCAGAAAGTGTGGGTGTGATTGCAAAGCTTGAAGTCAATGACACTGTTTTGATTTCCTTTCTCCCGAATTTGTCGTACAGCCTACTCCTGGTGAACAAGGTTTGAAATGCCTGCCAAATGCAGATTTTTCATGCGGAGTATTTTGCTGATGTACCAGCCACTGTGGAAGGTGACCTGTAAGACCTCTCGGAGTAATATAGGACAAGAAATTAGACACAAAGATGCGCGTTTGACGAAATTTGATTATATTTTGAAGAACAAATGAAAGAAAAGCCCCCGATGTGCGTCTGATTTGATATGTGTGCGCAGTGAGCTCTGCTATTCACGAGTGCAATGAAAGCGCTTCTCCAAGACACGCACATTCATAGAGTTCTGGGCCTCGTTTCCCAATAACTATTGATCTTAGCTGTTAAGAGCATTTTCTACGAACATTTTTTATGAACGTTCGTTATTTTTTATGTGCGCCCAGAGTGTGAAACAGCACCCGCCACCCTCCAAATGCGACGAGGCACAATCCAGTTTGCGAGCTCCTCGTTCAAATGCAGGTGTTCCATACACGGGTAAGTTTGCTCATCTACCCGCAACAGGCAGGTGACCTGTAAGACGTCCCGGAGTGACACATGACGAGAAATGCTGTTAGTCAAAAAGACATGTGCTTGAAGAAACACACTTTATTGTATTTTAAAGAACAGACAAAAGAAAAGCCATCAATGCTCGTGTCTGATTCACTGTTTGTTCAGAGGCGTGCAACGGGACCCTGTCTCGTGGAACAAGCGCATGTAAAGAGTTATCACTACTTTTTCTCGGTTTCATTCATCTGAAAACTGTTTGCAAGAATAATGTCGTCTATGAGAATGCTGCAAATGATCTCCGATCATCTCAAGAGGTGCTGCGAGTTTAGTTTGCTTTAGTTCCACGGAGCGGTTCACTCTTACACATTGTGAACGCAACTCTGCAGGTTCAGTAATATATACAGGTTTCTTTGTATTAAAGAAACAAAGACGAAAGTGATTCAATCATAAAGTAATACAAAACATGTTCACCTTAAACCTAAAATTGAATTCTATTCTATTTTCTTTAGGTAGCATTAACTGTATTACCAAACACATTCGATAAGAACACATTTTGCAGCATTTTTTGGGAACACAAGGGAATTTATTAGGCTTATTTATTATGATCATTATTATAATTATCTTTACATTTATAATTGTTTTTAGTTCTTAATTTGTAGGCTATTAGTAATTTTTCAACTGGTGTCGTTGACGAATACTTGCGTGATGACAAATGGGGCCGTTGGAGATGGTAAATGTTTGGATTTGGGGAGGTGGTTATATATAAGATTTTTTGATCACTTCGTTATTTTAATTGCTTTTTGTTTCGTTTGAAGTGCCATTTGAATTTAGAAATGTTTCAATAAACAGACATTTTTCATGTTTCAATAAATTAATTTCATTTTTAAAACAAAATCAATAAGGTAAATATATTCACCGACCCTTGGCAGGGGGGTTGACCATATAATCGGATATCACGATATTTTAAAGGCGATTATCGTTAAAATATTTTTTACATATCACCCAGCCCAAAAGGGAAGTACAATTTTTCATGAACAAGTAATTTTATGGAGACCCATACATTTTATTGATTCAATAAAAAAGACAGTCTGAACTGGTTGGTTTACAAAAATTAAATCACACCTGACCTCTCTTACAAAAACAAACATGTGCACAATAATGAATCGGTCAGGCTCTGCAAAACACGTACAAGTTTGGCCCATGACCAAACAGTATACAACTCTATAATCAAAACCACAAAAAATGCTGTCAAAGTAGTAACATGCTATGCTTTAAAGAATATAAATGAAAAAGATTAACTTATAAAAGCATACATACATACATCAACCTGCTTTTCTGTCCCTTAGCTTGGTGGCCCAATAAACTGTACTGGAAACTGCTCTTTGAAAAAGAAAGAAATTCCCTGGTTAAGTCTATATTTTCACCTCTCTTTTTTCCTCCATCTCTCAGTGATTGTTTGGTTTCCCTGAATACTGAATTCAAACCATGGAGATTTTCCATGACGGTCCCTGTTGGGTTGTAACTGAAGGAAGAGCACCATCCTCATTAACATAGTGTCTCAAAATAGAGCTTATGCAATAATACACAGCATCTTACAGATCTTAAAGCAGACTCACTGTTTTGTTTTTCATCTGCTCTGGGGGATTCTGGAACAGCAGACTGAATATATGAAAACTATGATGCTCATGCTCATATTTCATTGCGTGCAATTCAATAACTCAGGAAAATTCAATGTTTGTGAACTGAATAAAATGAGCTGGAGGATAAAAAAAAAAAAAAAAATTCACTTGACAATCTTTTTGAAAATTTCCATACAATACGTCAGTTTCTTAACCAAAACCAATTGTATCACTTCAGAAGACATGGATTAAACCACTAGAGTCGTATTAACTTTATGCTGCCTTTTTGTCTTTTTGGAGCTTGAAAGTTTGGACCCCATTGTCATGCACTGTACGAATATATTAAAATCATATCTCCATCAAAAAATCTTCGTTTCTGACTTCTTTTGTTATCTTTTAATTGTATTATATACAGTGCTTTCATAAAGTCAAAACTAAAACTAAATTTCACAGACCACATCTCAAAAAAGATCATGTAGATTTACACTCTACAATATCAGGAAGATAAGACCCTTCCTCTCTGAACATGCCACACATCTTCTTGTTCAGTCACTTGTCATAACTAGACTGGACTACTGTAACACTCTCATTGCAGGCCTCCCTGCATGTGCAATGAGACCCTTCCAAATGATCCAGAATGCAGCAGCACGTCTGGTCTTTAATGAACCAAAGAGCGCGCATGTTACACCACTACTTGTCTCTCTTCACTGGTTGCAGGTTGATGCACGAATCAAATTCAAGACTCTGATACTGGCATACAGAACAGTCACTAGGTCCGCTTCAGCATATCATTTCTGCAGAGCTACGTGCCCACTAGAAGCCTGCGGTCGGCAAAGGAACGTCGCCTTGTTGTACCAACACAAAGAGGCTCCAAAACACTTTCCCGGACTTTCGGCTTCATCATACCACGTTGGTGGAACGACCTTCCCAACTCCATCCGTGAAGCTGACTCACTTTCTGTCTTCAAAAACAGCTTAAAAACACATCTTTCCATGAGCACGTAATCAGTCACTAAAAAAAAAAAAAAACTTCTTGTGCACTTTAATCTTTTTTTGAATACTACTATTCTGATGCTAGTGAAACTTTGTAATATGGCACTTTTTCATACCACTGTCTCCTTAAGATGATTTAATTATGTGTTCCTCTTTTGTAAGTTGCTTTGGATAAAAGCTTCGGCTAAATGAATAAATGTAAATATAAATGTAAATAAAGTATTCAGATCCCTTCATTTTTTTCCACAAATTTTGTTATATTGCAGCCTTATGCTAAAAAATTTTAAATTATTATTTTTTTCACATCAATCTACACTCCATACCCATGATGACAAAGCTTTTATTTTGACACAGAAAAGGCAATGTGTATTTGACAATTTACAATGTTCAACATTTCTCGAAATGCTGTAATCTCCTCCTTTTCTGTTATTCTGTACCGCGTTTGTAGATTTGTATAATAACTAGAGCCCGACCGATACTGATTTTAGAGGGGGAAATTCACAGATTTCCGATGTGGTGGCCGATATAGTAAATATTTCAGCTGGAATGAAAACGGACCTTTTCTATGTGGATTTTTCACTGATTTTGCACTGATATGACTATGCAAAGGTACTCAGAAGGCTTCTTTCTTAAACAAATATTTTTATCAAAGAATATTTGACATTATTATTATACATTGTCAACAAATTCTAGAAATGAACACTGAGAAAATAAAGAATAAATAAAAATACAAAAAATAGCTTAATAAACATCAGTACTGTATATGTTCAGTATCAGTCAGTTGCTGACCATATAAATAAAGAAGAAATAATAATACAATAAATAGCTAAATAAATATCAGTACTGTTTAGTATCAGTCAAATGCTGACTATTTTAATACTGCCAGTCAATAAGGGGCAGGTTGTAAATCAAGAAGCATTTACACCTGCCGAAACAAGAGAAAAACAGCAGCAGCAGCGGTGTTACACGTTTTCTGCTATACAAGTTCAGGGGAAACTTTCAACGGTTGAAAACCAGACTTTTAAATATTACATTTTGTAAATGACACGACTGGAATTGTTCGGTTGAAGGGGGTACCAAACTGTGAAACCTGAACAAAACAGTTTGGTGAATACATGTTTACTCATTAGCTTCCACTCAGCTGACAAGCAATGAAAGTAGCTACGTGGTTAGCTAGTTAGTTATAAGATCGGTGTCATGGAGAGTAAAAGATGGATGTTGTTTATTTACTTTCCAGCATTGCATATCACCAACTAGGAAACAACGTAGCGTGCAATCAACACTCAACAGACACAATCCACCACCACACCGTTGTCTGCTGAGCTGCAAAAAGATGCTCTGAGAAACTATAGCTGGCTAACATAACAAATAGATGTGACATGGTTGTCAGGGACAGGGTTAACGTTATATCAGTCATATTGAAAAGGGAAAATGATGCGGTCATTGTTTATTAACTTTCCAGTATGTATTTCACAAACTAGTTAGCAACTTACCGTGAAGACACCGCTGAACTCCGCACTGTCTGCAGAACCACTGTCAGCTCAGCTCTGTAAACAATGGAGTCGGAGCGCACTCTGCTGGACAAACTACTTTAAGACATCAATTCTAAATCACCCCAAGCATCGTTTTCTGCATTATATGTTCTGTTAAAAAAGTTTTCATATGTGTGCATATCGGAAAACATATACGCCGAAACGATATATCTGTGAAAGGCTAATATCGGACAACCGATACATCGGTCGGGCACTAATAATAACTTGTAACTGTTACTAATGTTTAAAATTGCACGAATGATTGAACCTGCATTACTTTGATTTCACAGTACACATGAACTGATCTGAGAGAGCTGCCATGCGTGTGCACACGAATCAGCGTGTCACTGTTTTGTTCTGAATCACACACAGACCATGTTTATCTGTCTTTAAACGACAGCCTTTTGTGGATTAATACTCACATATGACCCACTTGCCATTTTGATGTTATTTTGTTTAATTGTGCAGCCCTGAAGGATCATGAAATTAGTCTACTGATGTGCTCTTTATGAAACTTAATGGCCAAATGAAAGCACATTAAAATCATCGTGATATTGGTACATTTTACTTCTTCAGTAGAATTATCTTGATTATATCGTTAATATTCGATATATCACCCAGCCCTAATTGGAGGTTCCCAAGAGCACTGTGGCCTCCATAATTCTTAAATAGAAGAAATTTGGAACAACCAGGACTCTTCCTAGAGCTGGCTGCCTGGCCAAACTGAGCAATCATGGAAGAAGGGCCTTGGTAAGAGAGGTGACAAGAACCTGATGGTCACTCTGGTTGAGCTCCAGAGATCATGTGTGGAGATGGGAGAAACCTGCAGAAGGACAACAATCACTGCAACACTCCACCGATCTGGGCTTTATGGCACAGTGGCCAGACAGAAGCCTCTCCTCAGTGCAAGACACACGAAAGGCCGCTTGTTCAGAGCCCTCAGGACCTCAGACTGGGCTGAAGTTTCAAAGTTATAAAAAATCTGGTTTTTGTTTTGTCATTATGGGGTACGGAGTGTAGATTGATGTGAAGAAAAAAAAAATTATTTAACCTTTTCATGAGTAAGGTCTAAATTCCCCTGCAGTGCCCCCTGGAGTGAGTTATTTTTGCACGTAACACTGCACAGCTGGTAGAGGGGGCAGAGTGTAGACAAGTATTTTTTTAAATTTTATTTACATTTTTGATCTCTTGTCATTAAAACATAAAAATACTGTATATACAGTAATATAGTAAACGTGTGAACAAATGTGTTATATCTGCTGTACTGTATTTGTTTGACATCTCAGACATTGTGTGTGTGTGACAAGCGCTAATGTAAACAGATGTGACTGTGTGCATCCGATAATCGCGCTCAGCATGTGTTCACTGTGAGTATACGAGTTTTAAACTGTTATCTTGGTACTTTTGTGATAGTTTGGCTCTCTGTTTCAGAAAACAGATGTATTATATGCCTGAAAAGACTGTTTGAGTTGCTGTTTGTGTGAATGAAAACTGCATCTGCACAAGTGTTGTCATGGTACCACAATTTCAGTAGTCGACCCCGATACCAGTGAAATTTCACGGTTCTCGATACCAATTTTGGTACCAAAGCATAAATATGACAATTTGCTATTGAACACACCTGTTTAGCCTATTTAAAAAGTTACTTTTCAATGTAAATTATAAATGAAATCAAAAAGAATTCAAGTGTCTCTCAATCAAGGATGCATTGGTTAAGTGTTTTTAAGTAGCGCCCTACTGACATCTGTTTTATTCTTTACCAAATCATGTTTTCCTTTTTGTTATTATTATTATTATTATAATTTTCCAGATCTCCATGTTTTAGTTTAATTTCATTTCATCATCAAAATGATGTCTAATCTATTCATTCTGAAATCTTTTAACAAGTGAAAATAGAACTTTTCAACATGTCATCACTGTATTTTTTTTATTTTTTTTGACAAATATTTTATTCAACAGCAGTCTTGCTTGTGATATATTGCTTAATAATTATTATTATCATTACAGTGAATATTACATTTTACTATACAGTTGTAATATATTTCTGTCACAATTTTTTCAATTTCAGGGCTCTAGCTTATATTTTGAAACGTGCTTTTATTATGACGTGCATTTTTTGCCTGAATCTTCACTTTCTGGATAAACAGTTTGCGACACTTAAGTCACGTCTGAAATCTCATCTCTTTACACTGGCCTTTGAGTCTAACAAATGTAATGTATGTCACAGTTTTGGAGTGCTTGTATTTTGTGTATTAGATTACTGGTGTTTGTGTATGTGGCAATTTTTAAATGTTATGTTTTAAACTGTATTACTGTGAAGCACTTTGGTCAACTCTGTTGTTTTAAATGCTTTATAAATAAAGCATTTAAGATTAAAAATTGAGATTAAAGCACAAATTCTGTGATTTCATTATATAAATATATAGTTTACATGTGCTGTGTGGTTCACAGTAGATTAGTGCTCTGCTCTGTCATCTCATACATCATGTCATGAATGATTCTCGATATATATGAGCGGTTGGAATTCTATATTTATTCAAAGTATGCATCTCTTCTACACGAGTCTTTAGCGGTTTAACAAATCACACTAGGACATGTCACAATTTTAATTTGATTAATTTTGTCCATTTCAGTGTAAGGAGTAACAGAGCACACACTCAAAATGAGCATTATAAAGCAGTCGTGTGTCAGTCATATTGCACGCTGGTACCGGATTGAGTCGGTGCTTGGTACTATCAGTACTGCAGAAACACTGGTATCATTACATCTTTTTTATTTTAGTATCAACTTGGTACCAAGGTACCGGTACTTTTGACAACACTAATCTGCACCTAAGCAGATGTGGCTGTATGCATGGGAAGATCGCGTTTAGATCTGATGGCTGTGCATATAGAAGCTGTGAACTGTTATCGTGGTACTTTGGTGACAATTTGGCTGTTTGTTACATAAAATAAACATTATGTGCTTGAAAAGACTCTTTGAGTAACTGTGTTTGACGAATGACAACCGCTACTAATGTAAACAAACATTTCAGCACGCATTGGAGGAAGATCGCGCTTGATGTATTGACTGTGCGTATAAGAGCTGTAAAATTTTTATCGTGGTACTTTGGTGACGAGTTGGATGTATGTTTATAAAATTAACATATTTTGTGGTTTAAAAGACTATGAGTACCTGTTTGAGCGAATATAAACTACAGTCACTTGAACAGTGTAGCCTGTGTCGGTGCAAAAGCCAATTTGAATCTGGCAGCTTGTAACGTAACTGGCTGTTGCAGAAACACATATGTGTGATGCTACTTGGCAGGGCCCAGTTATTAACCGTCACATATGCGTGACGGTACATATGAAAGGGTTAAAGCATTTTAGCATAAGGCTGCAACATAACAAAATGTGAAAAAATTGAAGGGGTCTGAATACTTTATGAATGCATTGTATAAGTCTACTAATATGTTACAATGTGCACACACACATTAAAATACATAGGTGCACAAAATAATCATTATGAACACAGGGCACTGGATGTTAAAAGTCTGTTTTGTAGAGTCCAGATAGACCTGAGGCAGATGTTATTTGGCTCTGTAAAACAGCAAGCTGACTCATTGCAGACCCGAGGCATGTATTTGCTTTTCTGGCAACATATAGTGAGTGACTCAGTTAAGGACAATTAGATCTCACCTTGCGTTGTGACCACCTACACACATCCACGGTCTAACCACATCACCCAGAATGGGCAAGGTAACATCTCAGTACTTGGACAATTTGAACTGATTTTTCGAGTGATTGGTTACAAACAGAAGGAGAAAAAGCAAGTGAACACAAAAAACTATACACGGATAGCCTCAAGACTTGGGTTACTGGGCTTTAATGCCCAAGTAAACACAAAGCTGTTAATGTCACATTATTTTACCAAAATCAGGTGACAATCTCATAAGAAGGATTTTGTATGTAAATAGTGGACACATAAAATGGCAGAACCAGTATAACATGAGGTCGGTCATGTTATAGCAAGCAGTGAATTAGTTAGGCATGTGAGATGCCATGTTTATTCATCCAGAAATCAATTAATCCGCTATCCTTTAAGGGAGAGCTTAATAATCAGACAGCTACACTCTATTAACTCTGTTAAAAACATTAAAGCCGGGGAGGTGAATATGAGAGAGAGAGTGAGAGAGAGAGAGAGAGTGAGAGAGAGCATTGCTCTCTGTATTTTACTTGTCATTTGTTTGTATTTTATTATCAATTTTATTTATTGTACTGTATATACATATTTTTTAATGTTTGTAATATGTTTATTACTAAATGCTTTGGCAACATTGTATACAGTCATGCCAATAAAGCCAATTTGAATTTAATTTAATGAGAGAGAGAGAGAGAGAGATTTGCATTATCAGCACTGAATTTGGGGGGGAAACCAGTGGAATTCTGATAAATTAATTTAAATATGTTCAAATTTGTTAACGAACCTGAGAGTACCAGTTATTATCGTTAACGAAAACTAAAATGAAAACTAAATAGAAACATTTTCTTTGACTGAAATGAAAATAAAAACTGAAACTAAACTAAAATACTTATTCATGACTAAGGGTGTAACGGTGTATTGTGGCACAATACATCGCGGTTCAAAAATGTGACGATATGCATTGTGGAGACTGGACTTTTTTTTTTTTTTTTTTTTTATATATTTTCCACTTATTATTTTACAAGCGTCTGTATCCAATACGCGCAACGTCATACGTAATGCTGGCATTCACATGGAAATCACGTCATGCACACAAGGAGCTCTAAAATTCTATTACTAACTGAATATGCGAGAACTGAAAATGAAACCATGTAAGCGAATGTAATACAGGGAGCAGGAGAGAAGCGCCGTTTTAGACAGGAGGGATCTGATGTCCATCTGATGTGTGAGAGTTATCTGCTTTGACTCTAAAATTTAAGTTTACAGAGGTTTAATGATAGTGCCATATTAATCTACTATATATATATTCGGCATATAAATATATATATATATATCTGTGTATGTATATATATATATATATATATATATATATATATATATATATATATACTGTGTATATATATATATATATATATATATATATATATATATATATATATATATATATATATACATATATATATATATATATATATATATATATATACACAGTATATATATATATATATATATATATATATATATATATATATATACACACACACACAGTATATATATATATATATTTATATGCCGAATATATATGTGGTAGATTAATATGGCACTATCATTAAACCTCTGTAAACTTAAATTTTATATTATATATATATATATATATATAATAATGCTATGTCAAATGTCATGTCTGATTTGATTTCATCAGTACATTACAGAAGGGTTTAAGTAGGGACATTATTCAACTGGATAGGCATGCGCTTCCATGAAGTATGTATTTTTGAAAATAATACTTAATTGTAATCAGAGACAATATAATTTTAGAAAAATATAGCTTTAATTTAAAATATGTTAAATGTATGTAATCAGTGACAGTGTGTAAGCAGCATATGTATCTAACATAATTCTGTATTTTCAGTAAGCAGAATTATTAGCTAATATTTTCATTTGGTGTCACTGTCCCCATTGCCCTGTTCTGGTCTGATTTTTAATCCCAGTACATCTCTAATGAATCATATAACACGTTTAATAACAGTGCTAAAGTTTAAATATTTTGCATATGTCTTTAAAATAACAATAATAAAACTTTCAATCTTAACTTTTCTTGATTCAGGTTTAGTTTAAAGAATCGTAAACTGAACCGAACCGTGAGTTCAACATCGTGAACTGAACCGAATTGTGAGATGAGTGTACCGTTACACCCCTATCCAAAACTAAAACAAAATAAAAATGATCATTGCATTAATTTTAGTTTTTGATACACACGGTCAATATGGGTAAAGTGGGACACTTTTGGAAATTATACTGTTCTAAGCACTTATAATTTAAATGCCACATAACCTGGTATTATACTATTATATTATTACTTTACCCATCTTCATCCTAAATATTTAAATTTGAAACATTTCCAATCCACCTTAAATATAAAAAATGCCACTAGATAGAGGTAACAAGTCTGTCCTGAGAAATGTAATGATGTTAGAGATACATTTTAAATAATACCAGTAAACACTTTAGATTTGGCAGCCATAAAAAACTAAAACTAAACTAAACTGTGACTAATAAACAATGAGAAAACCAAAACTAAACTAACAGACAAAGTGTGAAAACCAACAAAAAGTAAACTAAATTGAAATGACAAATTGAATATAAAAAAGTAATAAAAACCAAATTAAAAATCCAAACCTATAATATTTTCAACTTGTCACAAGCTCCTTTAAAAAGAAAAAAGAAGCAAAAAACGTGGACGCAGCAAGGCAGTTATATTGGAAGTGAATAGGGCCAGTCAATAAATGTTAAAATACACACCATTTCAAACAGCCTGATCTCATGAAATTTTGGTGAACATGACAACATTTTTGCTATTCAAAATCTATGTGCTGTATAACACTTTTGGCTGCAGTTTTCCAATGAAATGTCCAGCTGGGGGCGCCAAAAGCAAGTAAAATGGTGTCTTATTCAGATGCGGTTTTAAGGTGAATTTTAAATGGATGTTTTTAAAACATACCTCCCTAACCTAAAACTTTTGCCTGAAACTAACCAAGTGTTTTAAAATATAAATGAGACGTTTAAAAAAGACATACTCACCAAATCAACACCTAAACTTAACCATCAGTGTTTTAAAATATAAATGAGACGTTAAAAAAGACATCCTTACCAAATCAATACCTAAACCTAACCAATAGTGTTTTAAAATGCAGAAGCGAAATGAAAAAGCACATTTTCTGAAGCAACCACATCATTTCGTGCTGCTTCTATGAATCTGTCATGTCACATGTCAGTTTGAGGTCATGGCTGGTCTTTTTTTTTTTTTTCTCCCAGTTTGGAATGCCCAATTCCCAATGTGCTTTCAAGTCCTCGTGGTCGCGCAGTGATTCGCCTCAGTCCAGGTGGCGGAGGACGAATCCCAGTTGCCTCTGTGTCTGAGACCGTTAACCCACGCATCTTATCACGTGGCTTGTTGAGCGCGTTGCCACGGAGACATAGCGCGTGTGGAGGCTTCACGCCATCCACCGTGGCAACCACGCTCAAAACTCACCATGCGCCCCACCGAGAACGAACCACAATATAGCGACCACGAGGAGGTTACCCCATGTGACTCTACCCTCCCTAGCAACCAGGCCAATTTGGTTGCTTAGGAGACCTGACTGGAGTCACTCAGCACGCCCTGGGATTCGAACTAGCGAACTCCAGGGGTGGTAGCCAAATGGCTGGTCTTGAACCAGAGTCCAATGCTCCATCAGGTGAGCTACCGCGCAAGCCGTTTGCATTGGAAAAAGTGTATTTTTGTACAAGCATTAAAATGTATAATTTTTTAAAAGATGCATTGGAGTAATAGTGTCATAATCAGTCATTGAAGTCATGATTTGAGTGAAAGTGAATAAATCACACAGTTGTTGTAGCGCCTCTAGTGTTCATTTCACCTGGAAACTGCAGGGAATTGTACCTGGAGACATGTAAAACAAGTTTTGCAAAACTGTATATAGAGTCACGTTTTCACAATGAGACCAGGTTGGTTTGAAACGTATAACCACAAGACGTAAACATTACACGTGCTGACAACATTTTAGTGCGATTAAAATGAGGGATTTACCGGCATTGCGCTTAGCCTACCATATTACAGGGTTTACTTGACAACGTGTTAGAATATTGTAAATAACTTTATACAGATAAAGTTTGCAAACGATTTTACAACACTAAAATCATGTTAAAGAGCACCTATTATGGTTTTTCAAATATGACCTTTCATGTAGTGTGTTATATAGCTGTTTGTGAATGTAAAAAAGTCTGCAAAGTTTCAAAAAATCAAAGTGCATGACAAATGGAGTTATTGACTCCCAAAAGAAAGAACCGATTCTGAACACCTGAAACGAGTCGTTAGTAATTCCAGACTTACTTCCTGTACTAACCTACGTAATTTAGTAACAAAATACCCGCCTCTGGTTTTCACTGGCTGCTCGCGAACAGCTTTGACCCGCCCTCAAACACTACACTAAACGGTAGACCAATCACAACAGACTGGGACATCTGACCAATCAGAGCAGAGTAGGCTCTCTGAAAGGAGGAGTTTAGAATGAATCCTTTAGAACGGATCTTTGAACGAGTCGTTTTTGACACTGGGGAAAAAAGGTAATGCTGCAATTTAAATTATGAGCAAATTAAAGTGTTTTTTGACCTTGGATGCATGTAAATCTATTGTATGAGACCTTTAAAACAAAATTAGGCACGTTTAAAAACCATAATAGGTGCTCTTTAACAAATACGTTTACTTTTTGTGGCTATAATTGTGAAACAATGTGTATTTTAGTGTTTATTGACTGGCCCCATTTGCTTTACTGTAAAAATAAACAACAGATTGCACAAACTGCAGCTGTGTTTCCACTGAAGGATGAAAGCAGATGTTAATATTATATAATGCATTGTGTCCAACATTCAAAATTAGATGCAGCATCAAAACAATCTGTCACATTTTAAGCATGCGGCGTGAAATGCAAACAGAAAGCGTTGTAAGATCCTATTCCACCATTGTAAACATCACATTTCTCTGAACTGTTAATAAATGCGTTATCAGATCAGATGCAGATAGTATGGAAACATGTGGAAGACGAGTACCTGTCATTAATTCTAGTGCTAATATGCATAGCAACACTAGTGCATCAAGCCTTTTTTTACAAACTGCAAATGTTTCTCTCTTTATCACGCGCTGTTACTCCTTGTATTGAATATAAGCAGCACTACTCACGAATCGATAAGGCAGGTGGTTTGAAATCGGATGTAGGTCCTTGTACACCGCAGACAGGCTGCAGCTGTCTTGGCTCACGACTGATGTGTGTTTGTGTGTAGCTGCTACACGTCTGCGCAGCTCTTCCTATCGTTCATCCGGGCACTTCGGGAACTTCAGAAGAAGGGGAAACCTTTGTCTCATTAATATTAATGATGTCATGCAGATGTTACTTTGGGTACGCTGGGTACTTTCAACAAATGCAGCCTAATTAACCCTTATGCGACCTTCGGGACATTTTTGTCTTTGTCATTTTTGTTTTTTCGATCATTTTGGCTGTGCTAATGCCAACAGCATAATTTTTGCCAAAGGTGTGTGTTTTGGGGGGAATTTTGAAATTTTCAACCTCAGTTCCTATAATACACCTATAATACACTGTGTACACAAAATAGTTACACTCAGCACCTTAGGGACAAAAATGTCCCCACTGAAACCCATTAAAACTGCAATATTTGAACCCAGTGCCATTAAAGCATAAAATCATGAATTCTATGATATTATGCTTTTATTCTGGAGCCCTGGCTTCAAAATTTAATTTTTTTATATTTCCCACCAGATGGCGCCATTTTTCTCATGTTTAGCCTATGGAGCAAATACATGCTTTTTCCATATTTCCTGTCTGCTGTATTATAGAGCACTGCAGGCCAGCTGAATAAATGATGAAACTAAAATTGTGTGGGTGTGTTGGTATGGATGTCAGAGTGTGTTTTGTTTGTGTGTACTGAGAAATGTCTGTGTGTGTGTAAAACAACAGTGACATTATGTAAACAAACTGGCATTTAAAGGGTTAAAATCCTGAAAATGAATATTTGGTATTTTTGATCAGGACTGATGTTGGTTAGTAAAAGTGGAAAATAATATTAATATATAATATTTTAATGGCAGTTTTTTGACATGGACATTTTTGTCCTCTAAGGTTTTTTGTTTGTTTGTTTTTTTGTTTGTTTTTTTAAAATCTGACACTGCACAAAATATAATAATGCATCAAAATTGTTGTTGCTAATCATTGACATATCCCAGACTGAGATAATCCAAAAAAATAAAATGTAATTTTTTTTTTTTTTAAATCACCTTCGCATTTAGTATATGAAAAAAAAAAAAAAAAAAAAAAAAAAAAGAAAACAATTTTTTTTGGGGGGGGGTTATTTTACATAAAAAAAAAAAAAAACCAAAAAAACAGTGGCATTACATAAACAAACAGGCATTTAAAGGGTTAAAATCCTGAGAATGAATGAATATTTGGTAGTTTTGTTCAGGACTGATGTTGGTTAAAAAATTTATATATAATTTTAATTATATAATATTATTATGGCAGTTTTTTGGCGCGGACATTTTTGTCCTCTATGGACCTCTGAGTATCTTTTTTAAATTGACGCACAAGGGTTAATCTTCATGACCCAAGCCTTCGAGATAGTAGGATTCAGATTGTTCTGCGCAGTTTTGTCTGCAATCTATCCGGGTACTATTAGCAATCTGCGCAGCTCCTTTTGCTACCAGAGACAGTTTAGCCAGAGGCCATTTAGCAGAGAAGGGCCACTTCTATTAAAATGAATGCGAGAAATCTGAACGCCCAACGGTCAACGGATGTAGAAAAGGAGGTCCCGCCTTACAGGTAAAAGAGCCAATCATCTTTTAGATACAGACATCGCCTGTCTATGGGATCAAAATCCCGTTAAAATTATTGCGGTCACGGATCCAAAAATAATAAGCGTGAATCAAAATAATAAGCGTGAATCAAAAAATAATACATGCTGATAAATCAATAAGTGCAAAAATAAATAAAAAGCGCAGATCAAAATAATTAGTGCAGATAAAAAAATAACAAGCATGAATCAAAAATATATAAACTCATTTAAAATATGCTGCAAAAAAAAAAAAAAACATAACCAAGGAAAACATGAATTTGTTTGCAATTCTGATGACTTTGCTTTAATTTTTTTTTTTTTTTTTTTTTTGCAGCATATTTTAAATGTGTTTATATATTTTTGATTCAAGCTTATTATTTTTGGATCCGTGACCGCAATACTTTTGACGGGATTTTGATCCCATACCTGTCAGTCAACTCGCTTTAGCTGAACCAGCCTACCCGAGAGCGTTCCATAGATGGCCACTAAACGGACTGACTTGTATTGAAAGCGACTTTGTTACTACTCATCTGAGTACTTCCGGTTCTAGCTTTAAACTATTACTATTAATTAGGACGTGCAGATGTCGATTGGTAACCTTCCAAATATCTAACCTAATTAATATTCATGAGATGACGATTAGTTTATTTGCCCACACTGTGTGCTTCCACTGCCACCCTGTGCACAAGACTAATTATTACAAGCTTAAAAGTTTTCTTATTGCTACAAATTTTTTGGCAGTTATTTCCATATTTAATTCGATATGTAATACGATAAATGAAATTATATAATCGTTTATTCACACTCAAGTCACACCAAACACGATTTTGAGGTATGAAAGGAATTGTTTGCAGTGTGTCCATACAGCTCTTTCCCATACAATGAAAGTGAACGGTGTAATTGGCTCCACAAGGACAAAAAAGTTCCTTGGAACTAGTCATAGGACTTATACCGTATAATCTAAAAGTCTTCTGAAGCCATACAATAATTTTGTGTGAGGAAAACGCAGAAATGTATGTTATTTATCTGTAATCTCCTCCCTCAGAGAAATTGTGACTGAATCACTGAAAGGAACAGGTTACCCAAAAATTCTTGATAGAAAAACTAAAAACAAAGATTTTTTTTAGAAGAATATCTCAGCTCTGTAGGTCCATACAATGCAAGTGTATTGAGACGAAAACTTTAAAGCTCCAAAAAGCACACAGAGGCAGCATAAAATAATCTGTAAAACTCCAGCGGTTAATTCCATTTCTTCAGAAGCGTTATGATAGGTGTGGGTTAGAAACAGATCAATATTTAAGGATTTTTTAAAATATAAATTCTCCCTGCCCAGTAGGTGGCGATATGCACGAAGAATGTGAATCGCCAAAAACAAAAGAAGAATGTGAAAGTGAAAGTGTAGATTGATAGTAAAAAAGGACTTAAATATTGACCTGTTTCTCAGCCATGACTATCATATTGATTCTGAAGTCATTGATGTAACCTTTGGAGTCTTATGGATTCTTATTTTTTTTTTTTTGCTGCCTTTATGTGCTTTTTGGAGCTTATTGGCCACCATTCACTTGCATTGTATGGACCTACAGAGCGGAGATATTCTTCAAAGTAATCTTTGTTTGTGTTCTGCTGAAGAGAGAAAGTCTTACACATCTGGGATGGCATGAGGGTGAGTAAATAATGGCTCAAAATCAGACTCAAAAGAACGATTTGTTCACAAATCACATCATAACTGCTCTCGCAAACGTACTAAATGCTGAGCTATGGCGGATTTTCAGTGAGAAACTGAATAACACTTTTATTGAATTCTTCATTTCAAAACCAAGCAATCAAATTCCTCTCAGTAATTCAGTTTTTTTTATTTTTTTATTAAAAAATCATATATTCATTTAAATACAGCAACCATTCAAAACATAAAAGTGAAAGGAAAAAAAAATCTTACTAAAATGCTTTTGAAATTTCACATAATAATTGGGTTGGTAATGTCCTATTAATTAGGATTACAACTTGATTCTTATTTTTTACATAATGAAAATGTATTATTTTCCAGTGATTATTAAGCAATCAAGCAGGTTTTTGGTGTACTTTCAGCACAGACACGTACAATAGTTATTTAATGCGTTCCGTAGTGGCAACACTACTTTTCATTTCAATACCAACAGATTTTAGGGAAGGTCTCCTAACTTGTTCAAAGATATTCAACCATCTGTCACAGACAACCTAAAAGGCTGCTGACAAAAACTGTTTGCCAATCGACATTTTAGTAATCCAGCTTTATCACAAGACTTTGTTAGTCTACTAATTTGCCATCATTAACCAGGAGTTGGACCTCACTTAAAATCTGAGACTCTTTTTAAGCAATATAGTCTGTTGCTTATTGTGAACTCCAAGTAGTCATTTTTCCATCCATGATTAGTTCTGCATGTAACGTGTCCCAGGCACTATTACCCAGAGCCAGTGTTCTTAGTTTTCAAGGTCTCTTCGTGAAGCCAGCTCTCAGCAAATTTCCCAGACTGCTCCATTAACTCAAACAGGCGCTTGTACTCATCCGGGTAAACGTCGCCTGTCAGGGTGTCATCAAGGAAGCCGAGCTTTGAAATTAGGTCTGACCCACTGCCAGGACTCCATAAGCTTTGGGAATAGAGGACACCAAAGGAAGCATATTATGGTAAAGACCAACATTTAGTATATGGATGTTAAAACCATACTTCATCAGCTTACTTAATTTGTTCAATCAGCCTGCTTTTCCTTTTGGCAAGGCATTGTTTAACCATCATGACCAGAGTGGTACCATTCAAGGGAGTGAGATGAGAGGTATACAAGTCCTCACGCGGGGTTATCCGCCTGGGACAGCTGGGGGGAAAAGGTGGAAAATGAAAAACGTATACCGAAACAATCGAAGTCTAATACATAAAGAGGACATTTTGTTGAAGCAATGCTTATTTATGTGCCAATACTTACTGTGCTCTTTGAGGTTGATGTTCCTTTTCTCTTGGTTGTTGTCAAAAAAGATGACAATGGCTCCTGGTGATAAGGACAAAGTAGACATTCAGTAAAAGACTGACACAGTAGAGTGTTGCTTATATTGGTTTTCATGCTTTAATAAATCAAACTTCTCGGGGGTATTGTGTTTACAGTTCCATTTGGTGAAGGGTTTAATTAACCCTTATGTAGCTTTGGGGGTCAAAAATGACCCCTTTTGAACTTTGCTTCTTTAAAAAAAAAAAACATGGTTTCCTTCATCTCAGTGGCATGCGATTTGGTGACCTTTCCTACATTTGCTGTCTATACACACACAGAAACAATTGGGCTGAATTGTGGTGGTGTGACAAAAAAAAACTCACACTCGTTGTGTTCGGGGTCAAATTTGACCCCACATATTTATAAAAAAAAAAAAAAAAAAAATCAATAAATCAGCGACGATGCAGAACACACACACAGAAACGAAGGGGTGATACTATAACACATCCACAATGCGTAACGCACATTCTCAGACACACACACACAAAATTGCACACAGGAATGAAAATTTGACACTATAACAGAGAGCATTATTTATAAAATTTGTCAAATAAAATCAGCCACAATGCAGAACACACACAGAAATGAAGGGGTGAGACTATAACACATCCCAGACACAAATGAAAGTATGAGGCAATAATACTTAGCACACACCAACACGCATACACAGAGACACACACCCACGCACATCAAAGTCTGAGTTTGAGACAGTTGATTTTTTTTTTCCACTGTGAGAAAGTTCACGCTTAGGGGTGGGAGCAAAATGTTTATTCTAAGTCTTATGTTTGTACACACAATTAATTATCACAGCTCATTCCTGTTCATTTCTGTTTATTGCGGTTGGTTTTATTGACATTTTTTATTAATTTATTCTATTGATTTAATGAATTAGGATGTTTGAAATAAATGACAGGTAACAAAAATCTTACTCCAAGTCTTTTCTTTGTAACACCATGGTCAGTAATCATAATGTGGCTGACACTTCAAACTGACACTTCAAAACACCTCAAACCACACACACAAAAAAAGCTTAACTTTGACAAAAATAGTGATTTTTTAATGTCTTTGATAATGTCTAACTATATATCCAAATGCAGAACTTGTGATAAGATCTAAAAAAATATATGTTTGCTACAACCAGGCACTTGAGTGGACCTCTGCAGCAATCTACTGGTTATAGTTGTAATTTCAGGTCACTTTAATTTACAAGTTTTTTTTTTTTTCAGCAGATGGAAGCAATCTGCCCCTAAAGCCCAAAGTATACTTCGCCTGTCCTTGTTCTGCGACGGTCCGCGCACAGTCTAACTCCTGAAGAAATGAATTGTAATTTTGAAACATGTATAAAATCATGATCACTCACATGAGATGAGGACTCTAGCCATATCAGTAACCTTATAAAAGCTGTTTTATTCTACATGGGGCAGGGGCGCCCTCATGGGGGCTGCCATTTTAGAATCACATGACCAGCTGAATACTACTCGCTTAATCTCAGTAACCGTCTTGTTATTGGACACTCACTCTTGGATTAAACGAATCATGGCTGATTGTGAATAGTGAACTTCTACAATGGCATCTGTAACTGAAAACTTAATTTTGAATGATGCTGCATCCACACCACTAGGTGTCACTGTAAGTCCAAGATGACACAAACAAAAAGTTACTGAGTGCACCTTTAAAGGTCTTCCACTGAAATAGCATTAGCCACATGACAGGCTTCATCTCTTAAATTTGGGCTATTTTATGTGTGCAACCATTTCAAAATATCATCAATGTGTGAAAAAAACACGGATCCTATTAAAATACATAAATAGAAGTGTTGATGATGATAAACACAGCAAGTAAAAAAAGTAGTTACATGTTTTAGATACCAATCGAATAACAATACACTAAAGCTGAAGTATGTTATTCCTGCGACACTAGCGCCACCAAACAGAATTGCAAAAATAAACGTTTTCAAAACAGCTTTCTGAATACACCCCCGTCTACCGTTGGTCAAACAAAGAGAGAGAGTCCCACCCCCAACTCACACCATTGGTTGAGAAGCGTTGTTGGGGCGGGTCTAAGCGGGTTACTCAAAACAGAGAAATTTTCATAGTGCCACAGAGACACAATGCTTACAATTTTCAAGAAAATGAACCTATGAATGGCTTACTAATAATTGTCTCGGCATATTAAGTTTGGATAGGAGAAAGTATTTTAACACAGAAAAATGAATATACTTAGGCTTTAACGTGAAAACCGTAAATGTAAACTTTTGTCCTGAGTCCGCTGAACTGTATGTTCAAAAAGCTTCTTTAGACTCTTTTTTTTTAGGCTTCTATATTTGTCAGTTGGAAAGCGATAAATAATCTTTTTTTTATTTGGCTTTGTCTGAAGTGCAAAAAAAACGACACAACAGCTTTTAGTCATGGTTTGTTAACTCGTTAATATTCATAGTTAAAAAAATCCACATCTACCGGACATTTCTCATTTTTCTCACAGGAATAAATGGTAACTGTGGTAATAGGGCTTTGCTTTCCCCCATGAGTGGGTGGGGCCTCCTTGCGACTGTATCTATGGTTTTACTATAGTAACTATATTTTAACCATGATATTTGTAGTGAAACCATAGTTATAATAGAGGAAAACGAAAACTGCGGTAATAAGAATCATAATTTTGTAGTTACTATTGTCTTACTACAAATACCAGTTTAATTATGGTTACTGAATTAAAACCATGGTTTAATCATGGAACTTGTAGTAAAACTATAGTAACCACAGGATTAACCATGCTTAATCTATAGTAAAACCATGGTTACTACATGGATACAGTATACTGAATTAAAACTATGGTTTCCACCGAAAAAAAAAAAAAATTACTTTTACTTTTCATAGTTACTACAATATTACTATAGTAAAACCATAAGTTCCGCACAAAAAAAAAAAAAAAAAAAAAAAAAAAAGGCAGTCATTATTACTATAGTAAAACTATGGTAAATGTATTGCAAGTGAATGCAAAACTATTTCAGAAAAAAAAAAATATAAAAATCCCACCCTGTGCTCTAAGGGGCTCCGTAGAAAAAGGAAACAATGTTGCAAAATAAAAGATGTCCCCAAGGGCTTGGTCTTCTAGTCTTACCTTGTGCAGTAACTCAATATCACAGGCCATCTGCCAGAGAACACTATGAGCTTGGTAGTTCTTATAATCTCTTGGACGGGTCACCAATTTCTATAAGAATGAGAAGAAAAGTCCCAAGTTCCTGATAATTTCATGATCGAAACCAATGGTTCTTAACCAGGGGCTGCTAGATAACTTATTTAACATCAGTTAGATTAAATATAACTTAAAACAACTAAAATCAAGATGTAGACCTATAACATGACAACATATTTCTCACTGGTGTATCCAGTATATAAAGTCAGGTGAGCTCACCTTGTATTCTTTCTGGCTGATGAACATGATCAGCTCCACACGTCCATAGCGAAAAATGGAAATGCGCTCAAACAGGCAGTAGATGAGCTTCCACAGCATGCTCCTCTCGTTCCTCTGAGAGAAGATTCCCACCAGCTTCACTGGGACATCTACTCAAAAAAATATAAATATTACATTTTATTATTAACCATCTTATAAAAAAAATGTTTACTGATTAATAATAATTATTAATAGTAATGGCTTGAAGTAATAGTTCACCCAAAAATGAAAATTCATCATTTACTCACCTTCATGCCATCCCAGATGTGTATGACTTTCCTTCTTCTGCTGAACACAAATGAAGATTTTTAGAAGAATATTTCAGCTCTGTAGGTCCATACAATGCAAGTGAATGGTGACCAGAACTATGATGCTCCAAAAAGCGCATAAAAGTATTTAATTTCATTTCAAAACCGACTGGTTCACTTCAGAAGACATGGATTTAACCACTGGAGTCGTATGGATTACTTTTATGCTGCCTTTGTGCATTTTGGAGCTTCAAAGTTCTGGTCACCATTCACTTGCATTGTATGGACCTACAGAGCTGAAATATTCTTCTAAAAATCTTAATTTATCTATGATGATCCAAAGAAAGAAAGTCATGCACATCTGGGATGGTATGATGGTGAGTAAATGATGAGAGAATTTTCATTTTTGGGTGAACTATTCCTCTGAAATCATATGGTGTGTAACAGTGGTTCTCGACTAGGAGGCCACAAGATGATTTAAAATTATTTTATAGAAGTTAATAAGCTATAATATAATAACAGAACTTGCTATTGTACATCATACAATGCTAAAAACGCTTAAAAATCAAGATGTAAAACATGTAAACTGACATCATATTTCTTATTTTAATTCAACATCCCCCTTTAACAACTACTGCTATTGAAGAACGCAGTTTTTGAAACTCACAAAATGAATTGCGATTAATTATTTTTATGTTTTGGCATTGAATATAAGGTTGAGAACCACTGAAGTGTAAGACATTACTCTATTTTTTGAAAGGTTTTAAAATATGAAAAGTGCTATACAAATTAATTTGCATTTGAATCTAACAAGATAATAATAGTTAACTCTCAGTGTTGGGGACACTAACCTGCTGACCAATGTGCTTCAGAGATTCCAAGATTAGAAAAGAGCTTCTCTGAGTACATGGCAGGTGGTTTCATGCTGCCGTGGCCGATGGGATCTATTTTAAAGAAGTCACAATGAACCACATCCAACTGCCCATCCAGTTTCCTCTCTAGATCCTTTGAGATAAAAGATGAACTATTAGGTAATTATCATGCTCCCAATGAAAGCCTGAGCAGAGCAACTGTGATTGATTTTACCTGCAGTTCAGGAAGGAAGCTTGCTTCACTCTCCAGTGCAACTACTCTTTGAGCACCATGATTCATCAGAGCACGTGTCAACACTCCAGGACCTATAGACAGAGATGCAGACCATGGGAATATTAGTGATAGACTTGGAAAGAAAATCATAGGGGAGGGTGAGTAATTTATGAAATAATTTTCATTTTAGGGTGAACTTTCCCTTTAAATAGTACTATATACTGTATGTACATTTGAAGTCAGAAGTTTACATACACCGTCGCCAAATACATTTAAACTCAGTTTTTCACAATTCCTGACGTTTAATTGTAGAAAACATTCCCTGTCTTAGGTCAGTTAGGATCACTAATTTATTTTACGAAAGTGAAATGTCAGAATAATAGTAGAGAGAATTATTTATTTCAGCTTTTATTTCTTTCATCACATTCCCAGTTGGTCAGAAGTTTACATACACTCTGTTAGTATTTAGTAGCATTGCCTTTAAATTGCTTAACTTGGGTCAAAAGTTTGGGTAGCCTTCCACAAGCTTCTCACAATAAGTTGCTGGAATTTTGGCCCATTCCTCCAGACAGAACTGGTGTAACTGAGTCAGGTTTGTAGGCATCCTTACTTTCACACATTTTTCAGTTCTGCCCACAAATTTTCTATCGGACTGAGGTCAGGGCTTTGTGATGGCCACTCCAATACATTGACTTTGTTGTCCTTAAGCCATTTTGCCACAACTTTGGAGGTATGCTTGGCGCTATTTGGAAGACCCATTTGCAACCAAGCTTTAACTTCCTGGCTGATGTCTTGAGATGTTGCTTCAATATATCCACATAATTTTCCTTCCTCATGATGCCATCTATTTTGTAAAGTGCACCAGTCCCTCCTGCAGCAAAGCACCCCCACAACTTGATGCTGCCACCCCCATGCTTCACGGTTGGGATGGTGTTCTTCGGCTTGCAAGCCTCACCCTTTTTCCTCCAAACATAATGATAGTCATTATGGCCAAACAGTTCAATTTTTGTTTCATCAGACCAGAGGACATATCTCCAAAAAGTAAGATCTTTGTCCCCATGTGCACTTGCAAACTGTAGTCTGCCTTTTTTTTATGGCGGTTTTGGAGCAGTGGCTTCTTCCTTGCTAAACAGCCTTTCAGGTTATGTCGATATATGACTCGTTTTACTGTGGATATAGATACTTGTCTACTTGTTTCCTCCAGCATCTTTTCACAAGGTCCTTTGCTGTTGTTCTGGGATTGATTTGCACTTTTCACACCAAACTATGTTAATCTGTAGGAGACAGAATGCGTCTCCTTCCTGAGCGGTATGATGGCTGCGTCGTCCCATGGTGCTTATACTTACGTACTATCGTTTGTACAGATGAACGTGGTACCTTCAGGCATTTGGAAATTGTTCCCAAGGAGGAACCAGACTTGTGGAGGTCCACAACTTTTTTTCTGAGGTCTTGGCCGATTTCTTTTGATTTTTCCATGATGTCAAGCAAAGAGGCACTGAGTTTGAAGGTAGGCCTTAAAATACATCCACAGGTACACCTCCAATTCAGTACACCTCCTATCATAAGCTAATTGTCTAAAGCCTTGACATCATTTTCTGGAATTTTCCAAGCTGCTTAAAGGCACATTTAACTTAGTGTATGTAAACTTCTGACCCACTGGAATTGTGATATAGTCAATTAAATGTGAAACAACCTGTCTGTAAACAACTGCTGGGAAAAATTACTCATGTCATGCACAAAGTAGATGTCTTAAATGACTTGCCAAAACTATAGTTTGCTAATATTAAATTTGTGGAGTGGTTAAAAAATGAATTTTAATGACTTAAACCTAAGTGTATTTAAACTTCTGACTTCAACTGTATTGGCATTATATTGCCCACCCTGCTCTCTAGATATCGGCCGTTAAAAAGCCAATATCAGGCCACCACTAGTGAACATGTCTGTGTCGACATTTACATTCAACTATACTGTATATTCATCAACAATTCCGATATTAAATCAGCTGACAGGATACAAACCTGGGTTGCACTCAAATATAACAGCTTTCCCATCTTCAATGTCTCCTGCGAGGTGGTCGGTCATAATTCTTGCAAGGGCAGGGTCCACAATAAACCGCCTCAGGCTTTTACAGGCCAACGCTTTATGTATTCTCATCCATGTCACCCAGATCTAAAGGATCGTACCAGCAGAGCGGGCGGAACTGACCCTTCTGGGGCACAGCGATGGCAGAGAGGTTCCTTTGGACGGCTCCTGTGGATGGAGAGGTTCTCTCCGCTTTGCCGGACTGAGATGTTGGCTTCCTCGCCCCAGAGGAGAATGAGTCAAGAGCATAAACTCTTGCAGAGGTGGACAAAGTCCTGTGTTTAGTTAAAGGCAGAGCGCTGGGTGATGCAGAACTTGATGTTCCACACAGAGTCCTTATAGTCAGGAAAAAGATTCGGCATCCTCTACATGTTGCCATGGTGACCAAACAGGCATAAAGCCTGAAATCACATACACAAAATATATTCAAAATAAACTTTTTCTGTTGCATTTAATTAATTTGAGACATTCTAATGTATTCAGTGCAAAACAGTATACACAATATATTATATATATATATATATATATATATATATATATATATATATATATATATATATACACTAAATTGCCAAAAGTATTTGCTCATCTGCCTTTAGAAGCATATGAACTTAAGTGACATCCCATTCTTAATCCATAGGGTTTAATATGATGTCGGCCCACCCTTTGCAGCTATAACAGCTTCAACTCTTCTGGGAAAGCTTTCCACAAGGTTTAGGAGTGTGTTTATGGGAATTTTTGACCATTCTTCCAGAAGCGCATTTGTGAGGTCAGACACTGATGTTGGACGAGAAGGCCTGGCTTGCAGTCTTCGCACTAATTAATCCCAAAGGTGCTCTATCGGGTTGAGGTCAGGACTCTGTGCAGGCCAGTCAAGTTCTTCCACACCAAACTCGCTCATCCATGTCTTTATGGACCTTGCTTTGTGCACTGGTGCGCAGTCATGTTGGAAAAGGAAGGGGCCATCCCCAAACTGTTCCCACAAAGTTGGGAGCATGGAATTGTCCAAAATCTCTTGGTATGCTGAAACATTCAGAGTTCCTTTCACTGGAACTAAGGGGCCAAGCCCAGCTCCTGAAAAACAACCCCACACCATAATCCCCCCTCCACCAAACTTCACAGTTGGCACAATGCAGTCAGACAAGTACCGTTCTCCTGGCAACCACCAAACCCAGACTCGTCCATCAGATTGCCAGATGGAGAAGCGTGATTCGTCACTCCAGAGAACACGTCTCCCACTGCTCTAGAGTCCAGTGGCGGCGTGCTTTACACCACTGCATCCGACGCTTTGCATTGCACTTGGTGATGTATGGCTTGGATGCAGCTGCTCGGCCATGGAAACCCATTCCATGAAGCTCTCTACGCACTGTTCTTGATCTAATCTGAAGGCCACATGAACTTTGGAGGTCTGTAGCGATTGACTCTGCAGAAAGTTGGCGACCTCTGCGCACTATGCGCCTCAGCATCCGCTGACTCCGCTCTGTCATTTTACGTGGCCTACCACATCGTGGCTGAGTTGCTGTCATTCCCAATCTCTTCCACTTTGTTATAATACCACTGACAGTTGACTGTGGAATATTTAGTAGCGAGGAAATTTCACAACTGGACTTGTTGCACAGGTGGCATCCTATCACAGTACCACGCTGGAATTCACTGAGCTCCTGAGAGCAGCCCATTCTTTCACAAATGTTTGTAGAAGCAGTTTGCATGCCTAGGTGCTTCATTTTATACACCTGTGGCCATGGAAGTGATTGGAACACCTGAATTCAATTATTTGGATGGGTGAGCAAATACTTTTGGCAATATAGTGTGTATATATATATATATATATATATATATATATATATATATATATATATTTATTTATTTTTATTTTGCTGCCATGCTGTTTTACATAAAGCAACATAATAAGAAACACGTTGAATTTTAACATGACTCCATACAGCACTTATTATGTATTGATGTATTGTATAAGAACCTAGCTGATGTGCATCTTATGCATTCTAAGACTTTTATGCAAAACACTCTGACCCGACCTCATTGTATATACTACACTTAATGCGCATTTCAGCTAGGTTACAGATAATATTCCCATACTAATGGCCATCAGCGCATGCGTTTGCAGTTAACATGGTTTGATAACAAGCGTATTGGCGACAGGGTTTTTCTGATCAAGCATCATAAAACATTTTAAGACAAATTAAATCCAAACTAACCTCAATAGACACGAGATATGTCCAAAAGATCAACATTAATGAAGCGATTTCATGCTGCGCAACACACGGTGTGTCTTTGACATCGAGTATGCATGTTATTGACCTGACAGTTTCGCAATACTATTGGTGGAGGCGCACACAACACGTTATTTTCCCGCGACGGTTAAAATCAATGCCGATCAAAAATGCGTCAGATTTGTACATACTACTGTCTTTAAATGTTTATATACTTGTAATAAGTAAATTTATAATTAAGCTATTGTACTTAATAAGTAATAAATAAATAAATAAATAAATAAAAATAAATAAAAAATACTTTAGCAAATACGATGGTTTCGCCGTGAACAGTATTATTTTAATGTCATATGTTTGTCCAGCAAACACAGAAGATTCCCCTAACGTTAGTATATGATTCCCGTTTGGTTAGTTTTATTTTTTATTAATTTTATTGGAACCAATGCTCTTTATGTTTCATTTTTTTTTATTTATTTATTTATTTATTTTTTTTATTAACATAAACGAGTTTTTTTTTTATTTATTTTTTAGGTTACTTTAGGTTTTATTTATTTATTTTTTATTTTTTCTGTGGACCTACAGAGCTGATATATTTTTCAAAAAATCTTTGTGTTCTGCTGAAGAAAGAAAGTCATTCACATCTGGGATGGCACGAGGGTGAGTAAATGAAAATGTTTCGTTTTGAGTGAACTATTCCTTGGGTAAACCTAAATACAAAATGTTATTTAATGGTTACTCTTGGGTTTATTTTTTATAACTTTAAACTAACCTTCCCCCCGTTTTTAAATGATTTTTCTTTGTTTTCATAATTTCAGTATATTTTATGGTCATATTTTAATCAATTTTTCTTCATAAACATTTTAGATTTTTGAAAGAAAACAGTGACTGACATTAGTAAAGTAGACTTCAGCATTTTATTAAATGTAAAAATCATTATTTACAGCAAAAAGCATCATAAGAATCAGATAAACGTTATAAAGTTCTTTTCACAGCTGAAAATATTAAAAACAGGGGTAAGTCTAGTGGGAAAAAATAAACGTTGAAAGTTTGAAGAACTTGCGCTGCGCAATAGGTGCGCAAGTTGGTTTCCTTGAATACAAACAGGCCAGTCACACTGATGTGCATTTTGACACATGGGACTCTGCTAGTGCCAGTGATGTGATGGCTGTGAATATGGAGAGGTTTGTCAGTGAAGGTAAAGGGAATGGCTTGCGTGCTCTTCGTGAATTCAAAGCCGGCGAGGTGATCCATTCGAGCGAGCCTTATGCATTCTGCATAGCCAAGGATTTCTTGAAAACCACCTGCCAACAATGTCTCAAGAGGTAAGAAAAACATATTTATGCTTAAATTAAAGAAGAAAAAAAAAGGACAAATAATTATTATATGCAGCGTATGCAGAGGTTTATATCCATGCACATTGATGATTCTCAGGCTAGTGAATGTCTTAATGTGTTTAGGACATCAGAGAGAATGCATCTGCAGTCTTTATTACGTCTTTGCGTATGTTATTCTGATGTTTTACCCAAGAGCTCTCAATGTTTCAGGTTTTGTTCGTTACTAGTGAGTTTTCAGCAAGCATATAGTACAGGACCAAGTGCGTGACACCTTTTACTGGCCACTAGGGGGAGCAGTTGGTCTTCCTCTGATGTAGCTGCTCCTTGAACTAAACTTAGCAACAAAAAAAAAAAAAAAAAGGAAGTCTTCTCACTTTCAACTGCTTTTATTTTCACCAAACTTAACATGTGTAAATATTTGTATGAACATAGAAATATTTCAAGTTTCACAGAAATGGAATGTGTCCCTGAACAAGGGGGGGTGGGGTCAAAGTCAAAAGTAACAGTCACCAGCTGCATCAAGTACTGCAGTGCATCTCCTCATGGACTGCACCAGATTTGCCAGTTCTTGCTGTGTGATGTTACCCCACTCTTCCATCAAGGCACTTACAAGTTCCCGGACATTTCTGGGGGGAATGGCCCTAGCCCTCACCCTCCGATCCAACAGGTCCCAGACGTGCTCAATGGGATTGAGATCCGGGCTCTTCGCTGGCCATGGCAGAACACCGACATTCCTGTCTTGCAGGAAATCACGCACAGAATGAGCAGTATGGCTGGTGGCATTGTCATGCTGGAGGGTCATGTCAGGATGAGCCTGCAGGAAGGGTACCACATGAGGGAGGAGGATGTCTTCCCTGTAACACACAGCATTGGGATTGCCTGCAATGACAACAAGCTCAGTCCGATGATGCTGAGACACACTGCCCCAGACCATGACGGACCCTCCACCTCCAAATTGATCCAACTCCAGAGTACAGGCCATCGGTGTAACGCTCATTCCTTCTACGATAAACACGAGTCCGACCATCACCCCTGGTGAGACAAAACCGTGACTTGTCAGTGAAGAGCACTTTATGCCAGTCCTATCTGGTCCAGTGAAGGTGGGTTTGTGCCCATTGGCGATGTTGTTGCCGGTGATGTCTGGTAAGGACCTGCCTTACAATAGGCTTACAAGCCCTCAGTCCAGCCTCTCTCAGCCTATTGCGGACAGTCTGAGCACTGATGGTGGGAATGTGCATTCCTGGTGTAACTCGGGCAGTTGTTGTTGCCATCCTGTACCTGTCCCGCAGGTGTGATATTCGGATGTACCGATCCTGTGCAGGTGTTGTTACACATGGTCTGCCACTGCGAGGACGATCAGCTGTCCTTCCTGTCTCCCTGTAGCGCTGTCTTAGGCGTCTCACAGTACGGACATTGCAGTTTATTGCCCTGGCCACATCTGCAGTCCTCATGCCTCCATGCAGCATGCCTAAGGCACGTTCACGCAGATGAGCAGGGACCCTGGGCATCTTTCTTTTGGTGTTTTTCAGAGTCAGTAGAAAGGTCTCTTTAGTGTCCTAAGTTTTTATTACTGTGATCTTAATTGCCTACCATCTGTAAGCTGTTAGTGTCTTAACGACCGTTCCACAGGTGCATGTTCATTAATTGTTTATGGTTCTTTGAACGAGCATGGAAAATATTGTTGAAACCCTTTAGAATAGAGATCTGTAAAGTTATTTGGATTTTTTACAAAATTATCTTTAAAATACAGTGTCCTGAAAAAGGGACGTTTCTTTTTTTGCTAAGTTTATATTTGTTGATCATCTAATGAGTTGTGACTGACTCTAGAGTGCTATGGTTGCATACTTAAGAATACATAATTAAGTTCTATTGTTGTATGTGAAAGAGATTATATAAAACACTTGATGGCTTGAGAAATTGTTTTGGAGCAGATGGCAATCTTTTACACTAATTTACTTTTAACAGTGTCAGTTTGAATTCCCACGTTTCTCTTTGTTATGCAGGATGATTCATTGTTTCCAGTTAAACATTATATGGACAAAGCTGCTTCAGTTGTATGTTCAATCATTAATGTCAGGTAGAGGCAGTAGCTGGATCTCAAGGTGGTTTTATACCCTGTTCCATACAACAAGCCTCTACATCTTTATATTAGTGCAGCAAAGTCAAGAAACACTGTGTAGTTAAATGCATGTCTTAGTAGAATCAGATAAACTGAGTGTCAAAAATTGTAACCTTGCTTTTAATGCCATGCATTCTGGGTCAAAGCAGTTGTAATGTTAATTATACCCAGTATTATCCATTTTTTGTGATGTTTACAGTATAATGCCCCTCTTTTAGGGCACACAGATGAGTGCACAGCTTCTTTATTGTGTAACATTGCCTAGAGAACGGATATACGGTCAGTGAAGCACACAAAAATCAATAAGATTTGAGTCCAAACAAATTTACCAGATTACTCAAGTTACACTGACTTTGACCAAGCAGACAATTAAATCTTCTCCAGATTCCTACAGTATTCGTATAGAGCCCAGTAGCAAATTGTTGTTTAATTTCATGTTTTTTTTTATTATTTTTTTTATTAAAAATGTGTAAAGGGGTGTAAATTGGTACTTAATTCACTACAATTAGATTTTCATCAAAACATGCAATATTTAATCCAAAAGTAAGTGTATATTTGAACACTTTCTTTTCCTAATCCAGAGGTCTGTGCTTGTTTGTTGTCATCTTTGCTATTCATTTCAGACACACTGTGTTTTCAGTGGAGTAATTTTCCCTCTCTCCAAGCAGAAAGTGTGTGTATGATGACACTGTAATGAGATTGACGTTTCTAGCAGATGTGCTACATTTAATTCACACTAGCTTTTCATGCCCTCTCTGCAGCCTGATCATCTCTTGACAGTTTATTAAAAATCTGCCAAAACTCTTAATGCCTGCAAATGTTCTGTTTGTGTGTGCAGAACAAACCAATCACACTGTAGACCTCAGCAGACGGAGAATAAATGTTGAGTCCTCTTTGCACTGTCAAATTAATTTGTGGAGAAAGTGTACAGCAAACTAGTTTCCCTGAAAGCAACTGCCTAAAAGGGTGTATTGAGTTTTGGCATAGTTATATTGTTGAGCTAGTGTTTCTGGCGGCTTTTTACAGGATGTGTGTGTAACTGACTTTCTGGTGTTTGTTAGACACTCTTACAAAAAAATAGTGTTCTGGCAAGCCCGCATGATAAACTTCTAGTAAACATTTCCACAAGTATTTACATGCAAATAAGGTATACAGTTTATGGCAATATCCATCCATCCATCCATCGTTGACCTAAATATATCGGTTTTATAGATTAATCTTTGCACATAGTTGCTTTTTGGGACTAATGGTCTATCTAGAGATATATACTGTAGGTAGATAGATATATCTTGTCATATATCTACTTCCTGTTTTGCTAAAAGTTTGGACTCTTGAAAACTGGGAATGTTTTATCAACATTATAGTTTTTATGGGAATCAATAAAGGTACATTAGGGTTGCCTGAATATGACCAAATCATAATTGTCGATTATTTCCCTTGACTGAAATTGAGATTATTTAAATTAATAGGATTAACATTAAAATACTTTTTTTTTTTTTTTTTTTTTTGTAGGCTATATGTTCAAAACAGGCTGAGAACTGTGTTCTTGAATAACTTTGCATGAAAAACATTATAAGTGTTATTAAAATTTGGAGGAAATTACCGAAACTGAGCAACGCAACAAATGTAGAATACTAGGTTGTCGTTACTGATATGCCGATAGACTATTTTAAACTGCAGATTTGTCATCTGATTTGTCAACGGATAAAAAAAAAGACATTGTAAACATGAAATTTTGACGCAGCGGGAATAGACCTAAATGGACTGCTATAATTGACACTTTTCACGATGAGTTAATTGTGGTAGTTGTACTTGTAATCTCGATTATGTTTTCGATTAATTGTGCAGCTCTTAGGTACATTTTTAGTTTCAACATTATTTTTACTTCAGACCTTTGTTTTGTTGCACAAGAAAAAGGAGCTTCATACCATGCAACCCACATTTGGTTTTCGACCACTGAAAACCTGTAAACAGAAATTGAATTTTTTTTGCATGTAGCCACATTGAGAGCCCTATATCTCTAGAAATTAACAATATAGGGCCTTAAAAATTAAGATACATAAAGGAAAGTTTATTCTGAGCCAGAATCTAAAAGGATTTTAAGATATCTTTAAAATAAAATCATGAAGCTGCCATGGTGCCACTTTTCTAAGGTTATTTTTTTGACCTGTGCTGTTGCTACAAAATCATAGGTGGAAATTGTCATTTTTTTATTGATGGAACATGATCACACGGGAAGTTGGAATGTTGTGTCCGAGAGTTCCGGTACTAGGCCACATTATCCAGACTCACGACAAGAGACCCGGGTTCAGATACCGTGTTGAAACCAGGAAGTGATAGCGTTCGCATGATCAGTGACATGCATGATTCAGAGGTTGAATTTTTCCCTCTAACATCACATTTTTAATTCACTGATGGTACTGTAAGATTTAGGTTTGGGTTGGGGATAGGGTTGCATGGTATACTGGTACTAATGAAATATCACGATACCAAAAAAATGTAAAACATTACGATATCATCTTGTTGTTAATTTTGGTACCATATTAAAGTATGTTGCCATTAGCAAAATGTAATGTAATGTGAGAGTTTTGAGATGAAATCAAAGACCATGTAAAATTATAATAAAAAAGCCTCTATATGGCCAAGTGTGATCATTAAACAGCAGAAGGATGTCATTTAATTAAATAATATACAGTCACATGCACTGTCGCCACAGTATGAACAAGAGGCACCTCCCTGCCCTGTCATCTCCTTCACACACACACACACACACACACACACACACACACACAAACACACACACACACAAATGCAACACACACTACTAATGCTTGATTTTCATGCAGTGTGTCCAATAGTATCCATCTGCAGAGCCACAGATCAGTGGGTTGAGTGTACAAATGGCTGTGGAGATTTCACAGCTCGCGAGTTGCGGGAAGCTTGATATAACGGGAAGCTTGATATGATTTTCGCTATGCATGATTTCACTGTGAGAAGTGTGGTTAATCCATGGCATTTAATATTTTGGCTTTGATCATCATTTATTAAATTTCTTTCACCAGTAAAAAAAAATATGAAAAGCAAAATTTAGAGCCGGGAGCCTCTGGTTGAATTGACACGGAATGACCCTGTTTCAATTAATACTTAAAACAAGGTGTAACGGGAAAGGAGGTGGTGAGAACTGTCTTGACAATATAAATAATAGTTTAATAATAAACTTAAACCAAAAGATACAAACACACACAGGTGTCGGACAGCTGTCCATAACTCTCTCTCTGTCGCACTGCCGTCTCCGGTCGGCCTTATCCCTCTCAGGCTTAATTAGGGGCTGGGTGTGCGGAATCACGACTTGTCCCCGCCCTCTGCCCTGCCACATTCCTCCCTCGTTCTTTCAGGCTGGGGAGCCCCCGACATGACGTACATCGGAGGCAGTCCTCCAGCCCCTGGTGGACGGAATGCACTGCCACGTTTTCGGTGGATGGTAGGGGTCTCCCCCGCCCCTGGCAGTGGTCCTCCCGCTCCAGGCGGTCGGCCAGGAGCCCCTCCCCACTCGTGGTCGGCGGTCTCATACCCCGCTGCGTTTCAGCGGCTGGTAGGGGTCTCCTCCACCCCTGGCAGCAGCCCTGACTGCTTCAGGCGGTTGGTTAGGAGCCCCTCCTCCCCTCGCGGTCGGCAGCTGTTCCTCCGCTCTCAGGCGGCCGGGCTCCTCTGTCCCCCGGCGGATGGCCGCGGCTGCTCCGTTGGGGTGGATGGTAGTGGCGAGGACTCTACTACAGCACATCTCTCCTCCTTCCCGGGTTTTGGCAGTGCAACGGGGTAAAAGGGAAAGGAGGAGGCGAGAATCGGCTTGACAATATAAATAATAGTTTAATAATAAACTTAAACCAAAAGACACAAACACACAGGTGTCAGACAGCTGTCCGAAACTCTCTCTCTGTCGCACTGCTGTCTCCGGTTGGCCTTCTCCCTCTCAGGCTTAATCAGCCTAATTAGGGGCCAGGTGTGCGAAATCACGACCCAGCCCCGCCCTCCGCCCTGCTACACAAGGGTTTATTGAGCTACTTGTGGGTGGTGTAGCTTGTGGATCTGGACTGGTAACTGAAAGTTTGTAAATTAAAATCCTGCCCGTAAACAAGACCTTAGTTACAGGTTACTCCAGGACTGTCCCTTTAAATAATCGTTCCGCAAGTTGCTTGAACGCTACAAAACTAATTATGAAATAATTTGGATATACGTTTGACCCTGCTTTTCTGTGTACCCAAGGAAACATAACTTAGCCTATTTGATTGAAGTTCTGCTGGCATTAAGAACTTTCACTTGAATCAACCGTAAAAAAAAATATAATTATTAAAAATTCAATTTAAATTATGTTCCATACTTTCTTTCTAAAGGCTGATTTTGGAATTTAAGTGTTTCTGTTGCATGCGTTTCAACGTCTTGCTGTGCCCCCCCCACGCACACACTAGGGCTGTCTACAACATTCCAAAAGCAAAAAATCATCTTCTAAAAGATGACATTGCTGTCTGTGGCAGATTGAGCTGTCATTCCCTGTGATTTCTGCTGAGATCTGTATGTGCGGTTTGACTCAAAAGTGTCTTTCACAGAACATAGAATATTTCTCACAGGTAATGTAAACCTACTTAATTTATTAATTTATTTTCAAATGGGGTTAAGATCATTCTCACATGCACACTTTTTAGTGTCATGTTTTTGAATTAGAGAACACCCCCCCCCCCCAGTGTATCAGTTCTTCCTCTCTCTCTCCTTCTGCTCTCTCTTATTCATCTATTCCTGCCGAGACATTAATCGCCATCTGCTTTTTGCTGTTTGGCTGGCCAGGGCGACCGTTCATCATATTTCAGGTATGTCATTTTCCTGACTCATGCTCAATGCTTTTCAGAGTGTGACCTTGTGGAGTGGATCTTTCTATTTGAGAGGGAGCAAAAAAAAGGGAGAGAAAAGCAGACAAACAGGCTCAGATGACCGTCATTTCTGGCCAGGATGAGTGCTTTAGTCCTGCTGTTACCTGGCTCGTCAATAGAGAGCCGTCGTGGACTCACCCTAGAGAATGCTGTGGATGAAAACAAATACCATGGAAACAGAATGTTAATAATCCGCTCAGAGGAGCGCTGTATTGTAAAGATCCCTCTGTGCGACCTCGAAATATAGAAAGATGTTTGTGCTATTACATAGCTTAAAGAATTTATTTTACAATATGCTATAATGATCACTGTGGCCCTTTCAAAAAGTACTGTAGTGGCATTATGGTACAGTGATGGTATCAGATGGTAACATGGTGGTTTATATTCTCCATGGTACTTACATGGTACTCCAAGATACTTCATAGAATACGATGGGATGATTATGGTACGTATCCAAAAACCATAGTATTACCAGTTGGCACATATGCTGTTGACACAGTGAGCCATGGTGCTCATGTGGATTATGCAGGTTTGAGACTGGCCTGATGTTACCTGATCCCATTCCACCTCACTATCTCTCACCAGTAAACTGTCTCTCTCTCTACTGTATCTGTGTCTGATGACAAAAGACAATAGACAAATTTAGCTCTACCACAGTGTTCCAATTAACACTTGATGGACAGCGGCAGCTGAATGAAATTTTCCAGTATCTGACAGGTCTTTATGAGGTGTGATGGGACATTTAAACCTCCAAGCAAGCCATATGAATTTGGATGAATATTAATAACCGTGCACCATAAAGGTTATTGTGGTGTACTTGCTAAGAAATAGATTTCTCAGGAACTGAGCTGGGACCGTATGATGCTTTACTAAAAGACTTGTGCATGATCCCATGTTGTCAGTGGGCTTCCAGTGCAAAATAATTAAAGTAGTTGCCATTGTCACTCTTGCAGCATGTCAAATCCTTGAACAGCACGTCAAGACAGTTACACCCTGGTGAAGGAATGCAATATCTCTTGACCTTGGTTAAAGCCAAGTAAACAGTATGCAGTGCACGACTGCTTTGCTATTGAGCTACTCATTTTCAATTACAGTATCCCATATTCATGCTAAAATCTCAGTTGCAGTTCTGCTCAGTTGTAAAGCCATGGTTTTTGTTGATATTCATATTAATTTTAAAGCATTTCAAAGCACAGTGGGGCCGCAAAATACATTTTAGACTGAATTATATATTTCTGCGGGTGCCAGAATAATTTTTACAGCTTTGTAATGTCTTTTATTTTTTATTTGCTTTATACTTTATTTAGAAATTATAACTAAAAAATAAAAAATATAGTACACCCGGCCCAAGACTGAAATCATGCATGATTTTTATGCATAAAATAATCTTGCTCCAGTAGTCAATACATTTAGGACATGATGTCATACAGTTTGTTGCAGAAACATATCTTTGTTTGGAGCATATTAGGGGAAGTTGTAAAGAACTGCTTGCTTCAAAAATGAATAATTTGGGATTGTTTATTTGAGAAACCAAGAGGGTCATTTTAAAGGAAATTTAGGGCAACATCAAAGATGAGGGTAATTGCTACTTGTCTCTGTTTCATGGAAGTCTGTTTATTTCTAATGAGCACTAATGACTGTGGGTGGAAGCATAAAAGAAGCTGGTTAACGGGTTCCTCCCCAAAAACAGCATGTGTTCAGTAGCCACAGATCAACAAACAAATAAACCATTACTGTCTGCTTTTCTGATTGAGGGAGACTTGAGGTGTGTTGGGCTGATGCAGGGGTCTCATATGGGACAAATTATTATTTTTTTATAGGGAAAACATACAGTATTGCCAATATATATTTTACAAAATATTTTTGTAAATGTATTTTAAATATTTTGTTTGTTATTTTTATCCAGAACATATATATTTTGGGCCAGTTCTTTGTATATTTTAAAGTCAAAATCTTTTATTATTTTCCATAAAAATATATTAATATTGTATAAAAACATTTTGGTATTTAAAGTACACATTTTATCACTTCTATCTTACATTTTTTGATGTGATAAATACATAAATTGTCTTTAAAAATAAACCTACCCAGAGAAATGTACACTGGAGTACCCATGGAGTCTTGCATCAGCCTGAAGTGGTTTATTTTGTACGGTGCATTATCCCACGTATTACATGGCTACTAACCAAATAAATAAATACATGGGCATAAAATATTGATTTGCTTTGAAATTTTGTAATTATATAAGAAGAAATAAATCGCTGAAGAGCTGAAATCCACCTCTGGTTTGTGTTGAGTTGTGTTGGTGTGTATTTTGTAATTAATGAATGCCTGACTGCTCATTATGCATCTTATTAGACTACTTGCCAAATAAATAAATATTCAAATAAATGCATATGAAACATTGATTTGAGTTGAAATGATTTTATCAGCTTACTTGTAGAGATTGCACAGTGATCCGAGAAGTAGTAAAGATGGCTCGCAATACCCGGATGAGCGGTCTGATATGTGGAAGTTCAGTTGTTACTCAAAAATATCAGACCGCTAATTGACCAATCAGAATAGAGAAGTCCATAGGCCTACAGTATATTACTTCTATTGCTGTTTACAACATATATTTGCAATATGTTTCACATAAAGAAAAAAATATTTGGGGATATATTTTCATATGGGACAATTTTGTTTTGTATCTGTAGAATGGGTATTTACAGTTTTTATGAGTTTATATGGAGATGGATTGTGGGTTTTACATGCAAGGCAGATTAGCTACACACCTTCATATTAAAGAGATTCAAAGCTGTATTTTTTTCAAAGGCCAATCTTAGTGCTTCACATCTTATCAGTGAAATATTTGTCTTATCTCACCTTCCTGTGCTCTGTGATAGCTTGCTAATATGATGGTATCAGAATAGTTCAGCAGAGTTTAGTACCATTTCAGACGTCTTATGTGATTATACCTCAGAGAATGTGACTGCCAAGCAGAATTGTGCCATTTTAGCAGTGCAGGTCACTGGTCACCAGTTGCTTTGAAGCCTCCTTCTGTGCCTGGTCTTCAAATCCACCATCTGTTCTCACAGAGCGATGCATCTCTTTTTCAAACAATCTGCCTGTACGATTTGTGAATCTGCTTTTTCACTGCATACAGTTTTGATTGATTAACTTTATTGATTTGTCCCGTGCATTTTTGTAAGGAAACATCTGTTCTTTAATCTTTATTACTGTATTGAATGAGACAAACAAGCTCAAGTTTTCTGCATGCCCGTCTGACATTTTGCTGTCTAATGATGGCTTAACAAAGATCAGATGCAAACTCGTTCCATAAATTCATACATAATTTAGCAATGCATTACCCAAAATCGACGGGCCTATTTGATAAATATCAGCCATGAAACATGTGAATAGATGCTTTAATCTAAACATAAGATTGATTAGAGCATTGTAAACACAGATCGTGACATGCAAGCCAAACACAAAAGTTTTAAGACCTGGTTTGCTGATGCCAGTAAAATTCACAGTAACATCCCAGGTTACAGAAATGTTCTTCTCTTCTGAACTCGCATATGTTGATGCTAGTTTTTTCTTCCATTTATTAGGAGCTTACACATGGTATATTTTTTATTTATATTGGTACAGTATTAGAAGGTGATCTGTTTGTACTGAGAATACTCCTATGCAAAAAGTTGATCATTATACTCAAAACATCCATCCATCCACTCACCCACCCACTTTATAGGGAATTTAATCTTGAGTATTTGAGTCAAAAAGCTTCTTCTCTGCTCTCAGTCATATCAGGTTAATTCTATCGATCTGCGCTTTTGTTGTGACTGATGTGTTGGATTACTTTGTTGTGCCATTTTGAACTCAATTCAAGTTGATGTTCTAAGTGCCATGGCAACAAGACTAGTCATTGTATTGTGAGCACATGCGTTTGTGAAAACATCCATCATACTGATGTACTATATAGACTTCAACCTTGAACATTACGTTTGTTTGTCCTACGGCTTTTCTGCTTCAGCCATGCACCACTGTTTGTGCTTTTTCCTGGCCTTGCTGGGAAAAACCCCCAGCTTAAACCAGCCTAAACTGGATTGCTGGTCTTAGCTGGTTTAACATGGAGTCCTGTCCTGCCTCAGCCTGGATAAGCTGGTCTCCCTGCCCAGCTAAAAAGTTCCCCAAACCCATCTAAAACCAGCTAAAAGACCAGCCTGATCAGACTGGGAGACCAGTCAAGACCAGCAGACCAGACTAGCGATTGGAAGTCATTTGGAAAATAAAATGGGACATGCAATTTTTCCAAGCCTCATAACTGTAGAGATCGAAAACGGGCTGGCTACAAATGCTATCCAGCTTTTCTTTCAATCTGAAATATATTACTCGCACTTCTTCTGCAAAGGTAAGAAAAGGCTTTTATAGCACATCACTGTCCTGCTTGTTGTTCTTATGAGATTATGGAATGTGACAATCCAGACAAGAGGAATGTCAAATTGGTGCTTGGCCTACAGTACGGTACATGGAACTGCTTCAAGAAGAATATAAGAATGATTGTTCCAGCTATCATTTTTTTCCTTTCACATTTATATTGTAATGTTTTATTACTCAATATACTATTTATTAGTCACTCCATTTTATTATAACATATTGGATATATTTGAAAGGTTCCTCTTGTCTACAAAACCCCTCTCCACTTAACTCATTTGAGCTACAGGCATGAATGATACCTATAGTTGTGCGGCATATTGAGGAGAGGTGTGTAATTACTTTTCGAAGTAAACAGACTTTTTACCTGGCTGGTGATAGAACAGACAAAAAAATCCTACAGACTTACTTTAAAGAAGGGACCTGAGCCATATGTAGGGGCCAGAATATCATAGAGACTTGAAGGTGGGCTCTTTTGACTCAAGCAGTTAGCAACAACCTGAACACCCTAGCAACCACCTTGCAAATTAAAAACACTCAGAACACCTTAGCAAATGCATAGCAATGCCCTCATAACCACCCATAGCACCATAGCATCGTGGCAGCGAGTTCTGCACAGGCCTACAGTCTAGTTATAGTGTGCAAATGTTTTTTAAATATGTAAAATGTAGTGATAATGGCATGAGAAATTAAGCAAATTAGTTTACAGTCGACTTGTTCTGGGGCAGTAATCACAGGACTAGAGCTCTTTTGCTTGTTGGTTGAGGTTTTCTTGATTACAACCGAAAACCCTCCAGTCTAATGGCATCTCTGTAATTGCAGCAGACTCTGAGGCCCTGGACTGTGGAAGAAATTAAAGCTTGCTTTTACTCTGAAGTTATGGAGCCTACGAGATTTATTTACTTTTTAATCAGTGGTAACAATAAATGAAGGACTTCTCCAATAATCCAGACTACTCACTGTGTTGTGACAAATAGGATTATACCCTGTGATGGTGATACTAATCATTTTCTGCCTTGAAAGGTCACAGTTGCATATTAGTGCTATGAATATATGAATATACTGTTAGGACTTTCATTAAAGAATAGCGTGAAATGCCATATCAAATTGAAAAACCCTGTACATTTGCCTGTCGAGCATTTATGGGGCTTAAGTTTTGTCTTTTTGAATTGCAGCGGTAGGACATGACCTAATCTTATGCTGGTATACAAATGGCACATTAGGCCTGGGTGATATATTGAATATTCACAATAGAATCATGATGATTTTGCTGGCAATATAAAATTTAGCAACCAAATTGTTATTATTTTATAACAATAACAATTTTATAATGATAATGATGTGCTTTTACTTTGGCCTTTGTATTTCCTAAAGATTGTCATCAGAATTCACAATTAGCTTCTTAAGAACATTTAGACAGATTATAGACAGATGTTTTTAGTATCTCAGATTGAAACTTCAGTAGCAGAAACATTGTTAAGAGTTTGTAAGTTAGATTCGTTGGTAACACTTTACAATAAGGTTTTATTTGTTAACATTAGTAAATATGATCTGTGTGTCACAGTCTGTCTCCCTCATGTCTTCAAGGACTCTTATTTTGAAGTTTTCCACCAGACTACATCTCCCATAGTTCACTGCTCCAATCACTTCATCCTCTCCAGGTTCCGGTGGTCGATTCCCTGCCGCATACCACGGAAGTTGCATTTCCCCCATATGCTGTGAATTATGGCGGGTACCCTGGGCCACAACCTGTGTCCGTGCCTACCACGGTTAACGTGCCCATGCCTATAGCCTCGACCGTCCCTGTAACCACGCTCCCTGCTGGCCGGAAGAGGAGGAGAAGGAAAAGGACTCCTCCTTTCCAGTCTCTGCCCGTGCTCACGACCACAGAGGTCGATCCCCAGTCTCAGCCTGTACTCTCCTTCCATGGCTCTCAGCCCCCAGAGCCTCTCACGGCTCCACCCTCACCTCCACCCTCAGACTTTTCCTCAGCTCCACCCTCAGACTCTTCTGCGGCTCCGCCCGCTTCCCCAGAGTCTCCTCCACCAGCGGTTCCGCCTCCTGACCCAGTCCTTGCCCTGTGGCCGCCCCCCTGGCCTCTGGATCCATTCCCAGCCCTGAAGCCGCCCCCTAGGCCTCCTGATCATCCTCCTGGGATCCTTCATCTTCTGCGTCACCCTACTCTCATCCGTCTTTGGGCACCTGGAGTTGCCCTTTAAAGTGTGTGGGGGGGGGTATTGTCACAGTATGTCTCCCTCATGTCTTCAAGGACTCTTATTTTGAAGTTTTCCACCGGACTACATCTCCCATAGTTCACTGCCCTAATCATTTTTACATTTACATTAATGCATTTGGCAGACGCTTTTATCGACTTACAGTGCACTTATTACAGGTACAATCCCCCCGGAGCAACCTGGATTTAAGTGCCTTGCTCAAGGACACAATGGTGGTGGCTGTGGGGATTGAACTGGCAACCTTCTGATTACCAGTTATGTGCTTTAGCCCACTACACCACCACCATCTAGGGTAATCACTTCCATCTGTTCATCATCCGCACTTGCCTTCCATTCCCTCAGTTTCCCTGTGTCTATATATACCCTCTAGTTTTGTTCATCATTTGTCAGTCCTTGAAGTATTGCATTGAGTTTATGAAGTGTATTGCTATATTGATAGTGTTTCCTTGTTTTGTTATTTTGTGAAATTAGCTCTATCGTTTGTTCCACTCCAGCATTTATCATTAAAGGATTTAAAGATTCTACTCCTACGTCTCCTCTCTTCCTCTTCCACTCCTAGACACCATCGTTACACTATGAACTAATAATTAACAATATTTTTAAACAGCATTTATTAATGTTGGTGAATGTTAATTTATAAAAAGACTGTAGTTTATTGTTAGTTCATGTAAGTTTGTAACGCATTAACTAATGTTTACATATACAACTTTTAATTAAAAAAATGTATTCACTTATGTTGAAATTAACATTAACCAAGATTAAGTGTTTTAAAATGATTGTTCATTGTTAGTTCATGTTAACGAATGCAACCCTATTGCTAAGTGTTACCGATTGATTTCTGGAATCAGTTCAAACTGTCCATTTCAATGAATCGATAACTCTGATTCAATAATTTGTTTGCACCATCACTTTGAAATGTTATAAGTGAAGTCTTTGTGTAAATTTTTCATTTATTAAAATGTTTTAAGTAGTGGTCGACCGATATGGGTTTTTTAATGACCGATGCCGATATCCAGAGAGCAGGGTGGCTGATAAGCCAATACAATGCCAACATATCACACGATTTAATATAGTAAATAACAAAAAAAAAAAAATTAGCACTATATTTACTCAATTTCACACAAAACTAAAAAATAATATTGTATTTTAAATGGTAGATAGCAGTTTCTTCAGATTTCTGTTTAGTCATCAAAGTTTTGTAATTTATTTGCACATGACGAAATTTTTAATATATTAGGAAGAAGGAAATAGAAACAGTAGCCTACACACAGTAGTCCAGCAACCATGGATGGCATGTCCATGTTAGCAATCGCTTTTACTCCATAAATATCGAATCAAACCAATTGCACATTTACTTAGAGCACACGTGAAGTGCTTTTACCTTGTGCTGCATCCGAAAACATAGGCAGCTGACTTGCTACCTTGCTGCCTAATCAGTTAATGGCTTAATGACAGCTGTTTTGAATGAATGGAACTCTTAAGCAGGCTCCAGACTGTGACTAAAATGGTTGCAAATGCAACCAAAAATAATTGATTGCGACAATCATTTAAAATCTAGTCGCCACTGGCGACAGTCGGGTTGTGTGCGTTCATATGCGGTTTCATCAGATATCATCTTGTGAGTTAGTGAATATATTTTTAGAATGCGCACAACCAGTGTGTCTCGTGCCGCTTCTCACCAGTTCTGTTTCTGACGAACTACATACCCAGCACGAGAGAGTCATGAACAAATTACTTTTTTTTTTAACTGGATCTTCTTCATGAATCACCCGTAAAGAACTGAGGGAGCTCAGATTAGCAGTTTGAATCAGATTCACTTTCTCAGCGCAGACATTTCAAAATAAGAGTCCCATATGTATTATGGGCTTCTTTATAATTAAAAGTCCTGTATTGTGTACCACTTTTTTCTTCTGGTAATTATTGATTGGGATTGGAGTAGCACCGTAAACTGCATCTGGGATTTTATTCAACTTGCACTCTTGTTGTCTCTATGTCTGGGAGCAACAATCTCCTGACAGTTTAAATGGCCTGGATCGCCTACTTTGATTGTAACAGATGGACCATCATGATTTGTGAATGAGAGGAACTTTTGATCCTGATCCTGAAGTTTTTGATTCTGGCTGATAGAATACGTGCTTCAGAGGAAGATATTAGATGAGCGCTTGATGGGAAGAAAACGCTGGATTTTTGTGAGGTTTGTGAATGACATCTTTTTAAATGAGATATCTGCATATTTGCGGACAGTATATAATATAATTTTTATTGATATTTGCTTTTATCATTAGAAAAGTTACAGGGAACTGTTGAGGAGAGGCTGATAGAATACATGCTTTAGAGGTAAATAAATGAGCGCTCCACAGGATGCTGGATCTGCTGAAGTTGTGTGAGGTTGGTTTATTACATCAGTTAAAACAAGAAATGCGCATATTTGCAGATGGTATATGATATTCGTTTTATGGATATTTGCCTTTTTATCATTAGACAAGACAGTTAAAAGTTACAGGGAATTGTTGAGGAGAGAGAGGGGGATAATGAAACAGGTGAGCACTTTAATATAATGAGCTCAAACCCATCTCTGACGGTCTATTATTGTAGTAACACGATGGCACATAACAACAAAACGAACCGTGAATTGTCGGTTACATGTCTCAGATGCTTCACGTGCAAGCAGGCGATTTTAGGCGCCCTCAAGAAAAAAATCGGCCAAACGGGAAAATTTAGCGGCTGATGCCGGTCATTTAAAAAGTCAGAATATCGGCCGATATATCGGTTGACCACTAGTTTTAATTAACAAATATGCTGGTAAAGATGGCTGTTTATTACTATGTAATGTGTAAACTAAGTAAACATTTTGAATACCTAACTTAAAAAAATCCAACTTTTAAGACATTTCAGAGCAAATACATAAATATGGAGAATTAGCTATAAAAAATATTGAAACTAAAGGCTGAAGAGTATCAAAATACTTTTTTTTAACATACATGTGTGTATTTGTGGGAAAAGGTTCATGTATCTGCTTCAGTGGCTGAGTAATTAATTCCTGCTGTAAGCTGTAGCACCAGTAGCGCTGTGGAATTGATAATTATTCAGCCTGTTTCTGGCTCGTTGTGCCTGAGCAGGTTTCTCATTTCCAGGATTAGTGGCTATTGGCTCTTTTTTCCACTTCCCTTCCCTTCTTCTTTTTTTTTTTTTTTTTAGCTCTGACAGCTTTGATTTGGTTTAGCGCAAGCTTTTATCCATGGACTCTGGCTAATATGAGTCCAACCTCATGGAAACATCAGAGTTAAGCATTTACCAGATCTCCTTACATTAGGACTGTTGGATTCTGGAGGTAAAGAACACATACAGATGATCTGCAGTTGGTGGAGTTGCATATTATTAAGTTTACTGGCCAAGTAAGATTGAGAGCTCTTATGGAGAATTTGTTTTGGGGAATTCCTACCAAAATTAAGTGCAATGCTAAATGCTATACATGCAAAATACAGTGCAATGCAAATAAAATAAAAATAAACTAAATCAAAACAAAATGTTTTATAGAATTAAATTAAACTGCCAGGTGTTCTAGAAATAGTGTCATATGGGAGCACTTTAAACATGGTATTTTTAGAATTGTTAATTTAGTCAGCATTGAACAACCTTGAATTAAGTGTTTGTACTTGTTAGACATTGACATATAAGAACAGATGTGTCCCCAGAACCAGGTGTTTTCTTTGTGTAAAGAAAAAAAAAAAAAGACAGTGGCCTCACACACCTGGATCATCATTTGGTTGCTGACATAGCAAAACATAATTTAAGGGTTCACACCTGACGGAGAAGGCATCGTAGATAGGGAAAATATTAATTTAATTTTGTGAAACAGTGTGTCCATATAGCCAGATGTTTTTTATTTGTCATTTCAGGTATTAATTAAAGAAATGTACCTACTTTTAATATCTTTTTTATATGAATGACCTTCTCTTCTTTAACCAAACCCTTAGCAGCTCCTTTAGAAGGACATCTGCTTTTTAGTCATTTGAAACAGACGTTGTTGATGAAGTTACACAAATAATACATTCAGTATATTTGTGTCCCTCTTTATGAGGTATATCATCCTCTCAATATTATTTTCCATACTCCCTTTTTTCTTTCCAAATAATAGTCCAGCAAAGAAAGTGGCATTTATAGAAGTGCTGTCTGACAGGCTTTGAAGAGCTATGAAAAGTGCCTGTGTAAACTATCTAACTGGCCAGTGTGTGTGTGGTTGAGAGTGTTTGTTTGTATCAGGTCTGCTAAAGTTGGAGGCTTATGAAGGCTCAGACAGAATGGTTTGTTTGTTTGTCTGTTCCTCTTCCTCCTTGTCTTCCTCTTGTGCTAACTGCTACTCTTGTCCTCCCCATGCGTACACACTTGGAAAGGGATACCAGCTCACTACTTACTGAAGTAAAATCTAAACTATGTACTGATAGTAAGAGTAGTCCGAATACACACACACACACACACACACCTATTCAGATACAACATGCCTATCCTCTCTCCGGACTGCCTAATTATAGGTCTCTGTGTGTGTGAGAGGTGGAGGCAAGGTATCTCCCCAGGAGAGTTTTTTTTGTGTGGATCTGGAAAATGAAAACAAATCTCATGTTAGATAAATGTTTGAATTTGCTGATTATATTAGGATGCCATATTTATGTGGAATTTGTATCAATTTTGCAATGAAGAAAGAAACCCCGTCCTGTGTTTGGCCGCGTTTAAAAATCCGATTAGGCTTCTGCTGTAGAGATAATCTGATTTTTGATTCTCTGCAGATAGCACTGTGATTCTGTTCCTGCACTGGTCGTGATCTAAAGAGATCAGCCGCAGGATATTTGTCTATTGTTAATGAAAAATAAAATGTGACAATAAGGACTGTAATAAGAGAATTGTGGGTCTGCTGAAGTCAGGGCTTTTGGCCACTGGAGCGCAGTGTTTCTCTATGGCACAATGGCTAAACTTAAAGGAATAGTTCACCCAAAAATGAAAATTCTCTCATCATTTACTCACCCTTGTGCCATCCCAGATGTGTATGACTGTTTTTCTTCAGCAAAACACAAACAAAGATTTCTGGAAGACTGTTTCAGCTCTGTAGGTCCATAGAATGCAAGTGAATGGGTGCCAAAATCTTTAAGCTCCAAAAAGCACATATAGCCATCATAAAAGTCATTTATACGATTCCAGTGGATTAATGAATGTCTTAAGCGAAACACTTGGTGAAAGAAATAGATCAATATTTAAAACCTTTTTTTTTTTTTTTTTTTTACTAAAAATGTTTGTTTCTGGCCAGCTCGTTGACGAGGGTGGAGTTCAAACTGCCTCTAGCATGACGCAAGTGCGAAAGCCTCCTCTGCATAGATATTCATACGTAGATGTCTTTTTAGCAGCTGTTCCCCTGGACCATGATATTGTTTCCACACAAACGCAGTTTATGCAGCGGTTAGCTCGAGTCTGATTCATCAACTCCTTTCACTTGCATTCAAACCAATTCAAACAGCTCTCCTTGTTGACCGTTCCAAGATGGCTCAGCAGTTGATGTATCCAAACCTCCCGAATGAGGCATCTATGTATGAATCTCTATGCTCTTCTGTTGTAAACAACACTGTGCTTCTATATTTTTCGTATTTCACACGTCAGACCAAACAGCATTGTTCTTGACTGCTAGTTCAAATATTTTCAGCTATAACTAGGGTTGGATATTGATACAGATTTCCAGATTCGATTCAATTACGATTCACAAGCTCGCTATTCGATTCCGATTTGCTTACATATAAAATTAATTCTCTCCCAGGTAATGCTGTTAATTGTAAAGGTGACCTTCTTACATTATGAAAATATTAATTAGTTTTTGGTCACATTTTAGCTCTTTAAAAATAAACACATCCATGCATTCCATCAATAAATATGATATTATATTGCATACATTATTTTTTTGTTTCATGTGTATTGTTTACATAATTTGCATAATTTGTACTATTCACAAGTATTTACATTGATTTGTTGAACATGTGCTAAAAACCGGTACTGACTCTTTAAGAAAACCGGCTGTTGTGTATATTAACATGAGAGGACTCGAATGGCTTTACCTCATCCGTGCTATGCGTGATTAGAACTAAATGTTTTTTTGTTTTTTTTTTTGGTAAAGAGCAGAAATGGTATTTAATGAGACATTATTCAATGACAAATGAATTGAGTGGATCTCGTCTTTGGACACACAGACCGAACGAATCACACTTTTATCCTCAACACGCAGTGAAATGCCAGCCCAGTGGCTAATCATCACAGATATTTTTTGGTTGCATAGCACGAAATGTAGTTGCAATTGTGAGTGATTTCTTCTCATTGCAGTAGAGGGTTATGCATAGAGTAAAAAATCAATCTTGGGATTTAAGAATCTATATCAAGATTGTTCAAATGAAGATTGTGATGCATCAGAAATTCAATATTTTTACCCAGTCTTACATATAACAACTACAATTTTGTTCAGTTCCTTACACTAAAGTATCATATGGCTTCATTTGTTGTATTGGACTACTTACTTGTATCGTCCTTTTTTGTCCTGTTTGGAGCTTGACAGATCTTGTCACAATGAACTATCCTTGTATGGAAAAGAACAGTGAATATTCTTAAACATTTCTTCTTTTCTGTTCCACTGAAAAAATATGGTTTGGAACAACATGAGGGTTAGTAAATACTGACAGAATGTTTTTTTTTTTTGTTTTTTGGGGGGGGGGGATTTTTCCCCTTTTTCTCCCAATTTGGAATGCCCAATTCCCAATGCGCTCTAAGTCCTCGTGGTTGCATAGTGATTCGCCTCAGTCCGGGTGGTGGAGGACGAATCCCAGTTGCTTCCGCGTCTGAGACAGTCAACCCGCACATCTTATCACGTGGCTTGTTGAGCGCGTTGCCACGGAGACATAGCGCATGTGGAGGCTTCATGCCATCCACTGCGGCAACCACGCTCAATTCACCACGTGCCCCACCGAGAACAAACCACATTATAGCGACCACGAGGAGGTTACCCCATGTGACTCTACCCTCCCTTGCAACCGGGCCAATTTGGTTGCTTACGAAACCTGGCTGGAGTCACTCAGCACACCCTGGGATTCGAACTAGCGAGCTAGCGAACTCCAGGGGTGGTAGCCATTTTACCACTGAGCTACCCAGGCCCCGACAGAACGTTTTTTTTTTTTTTTTTTTTTTGACTGAACCATTTCTTTGAGGAACACTGATTGGTGCATGCCCTCATTTTGACTGGGTGAGAAAGAGTGAACTGACTCCAGTCCAAGACCTCAGAATACAATTAATTGGATGAATTGTTCGATTCCACCGCATTACAATCTTAATATTTGATTTTTGATGTGGGGATTGTGGTCATTGAAGTGGACTGACCGGAAGATAACCTTGGACTGGCATCGGTGGAAAATTATCCGAATTGTTTAAGATTGTCTAAATTCTTGGTGTGGCCAAGACTCAGATGGTCAGAATGGGAGGATGTGGTTTTGATTAAGCTGTAGCTTTATCTGAACAGAACACATTGACAAATCTCCTTGATCTTCATTATGCTCTTCAACTGAAGCTTTAACTATGGTTTGAGCTTTTGCTATTGAAGTCTAAAATGGTTGTGGCTTGTAGAGAAGCACTCTTGCACTATTGATTGAATGCTGAAAGTAATAAGTCAATTCATATAATGTAACAATGCAATACAGAGTCATACTAAGTAATGTAAATGTGCGCTTGCAGTTGAACTATAACAGTTGTCTCAAGCTACAGCTCCTGCATTTGTGTGCAATCGCACAAATAAATGACCCAATAATCTTTTGTTTAAACAATCACTAAGATTACGTTTATTGAAATGTGGAGTGATTAACAAAATGATTGGGCTATTACAACATTTTATAATTGAATAATATGGATGCAAATGCTAATTATTGCATCTTAGATACAATGCTTCAATAAAACATTAGTGTTTGTGCGGGGATAAAATTGTGTGATTATTATTAGGGGGAAAAATATCTGATTCCTCTTCTGGAAAAATTAGGACAGTCAACAATTTGTTTGTAGTTAAATTCTGTGAGATTGAATCAGTGGTTATTATTTGATGACATACTTAAGGCATAATCTGATCATCATATGACATTTTGTATCATTTAAAGACTTGGAAAGACCTCATTCTTTCTCACTGCTTTGTGCAGTCCACACACATGGCAATTATTACATTCCCAAACCTTTGCCAAATTTGCATAGATATGAATCATGCATTTATGAATCTGTTAGATCAGTTTAAGTTCTCCGTTCTGCAGTATTTCAGTGTAGTGAGAGCTGTGTGGGAAAAGTGCATTTCTGTGCACTTCTTATCAGTGGTAGAACACTTACCCGGCCTTTTACTGTGTGTATCTCAGAATCAATACTCCAAGCAATCAAAGTTGCTGTTTTTATAGCAGATTTAGGTCTGACCATTGAAAACTACTTTTTAACATGACTTTCCCAAATCCAGAAATAGAAGCACTTCGGCTTCGCAACTCCAGCTCGATTTATGCTTGACATTCTGATTTATGAATATGTATTTTTATCAGATCAGAGTGTGTTTCACACTGCAGATCCTTTTGTTATTTTGTTATATGTGTGCTGAGGAGGGCTCATGGAGTTTGGTTTTGGCTGTGTAAGCCTGCTGTCACTCTGAAGTTTCTCTGCTCTAAGAAAAGGGTTGAGAACAACAGCACCCCAAAGTGATTTGTTAAGGGCCTTCTCAAAAAGCAGCACACCTCTAGATACCAGGGTGGCAACAAGATTGATCTAGTGATCCATCTCTGCCAGATGGGACACTCTGTGATTATTTTCTCTCAGGAAGGAGCGAGAGAGATGAGGACAGAGGGAGAGAGAAGGCTTGAGTGGACAACTGCTCCTCGCCAAAGGCGAGTTGGTTTCAGCTATACAAGGTGTAAAACAGTGAAAAGGAATGCATATTTCAAAAACTGTACCCCACTACCCATGCATTATAGTGATATCTTGACCATTTATTGCGATATCGTCACATTGCTTACTCGGGCTATTCGATGCATCTGATTTCTGCATGTTAACCACATTCCACACTTTTGAAGATTAAAAGTTATAGACCAAACTCCAAAGCACAGGTGGTCATTAGACATACACTTAAAAACAAGTGGTAGTTATTTAAGGCAGGAATGCTTCATTACAACCCTTGTAAACTGAACCAGACTATCTTTTCTTTAACCTAAGGTTGTAGTTTCACATTCTTGTACAAACCCTTGAGTGCACATCTCAATTCAGTCTGAGCAGCTCTGGTGAAAGGGCTAGGTTGGATTAGTATGAATATCCATGTTGGTCCAACTGGTTTATGCTGGTTTGATGCTGGTCTAACAGGTGGGCCAACATAGCTCAGCATTTTAGCTGGGAAACATGGATAAAAACAATTTTTCAGTTTATTATTCAGAACAAATAATTGAAAACAACACAAACCACAATAGCTGATGTGCATTCTCTTATTTTAACAGAGGTGAAAGTCTTCTGAGATGTTCCCAGTGTAAGACGGCCCGTTACTGCAATATGCAGTGTCAGGTAAGGACTAATATATATATATATATATATATATATATATATATATATATATATATATATATATATATATATATATATATATGCAGTATTTTTTCATATTATTGCAAATATCTGATATCATAATTATTATGACATCATTAAAAATGTTACTTAAAAGTACACAGCAGTATAGATTGTATTATTTCACTCTCATAAGCATATCTTGCGGTATTAATACAATCATTTTACTTTAAGTGGATTCTGACAGATATACCATTCCATCAGTGCTGCCTTGTGTGCAGCACTTATGAGCTGACAATTATCGGAAACTCTTGAGGTCCAGTGTGACTCCTCACCAGAAGTATTTTGTGCTTGGAGCCAAACACCTGTGAAACACGTTCTGTGATCATAGAATTTTCCAGCATTTTCCAGGCCTTTAATGGCACTTAACCCTCCGTACTGTTCAGGTCATTTTTGACCCATTTGATTTTTCTTTTATAAATTAAAAATGGGTTCCTTCCTTGAAGCAGTACAAGGCTTGGTGACTTTTCCTCTACTTGCCATCTGAACACACACACAAAAAACTTGATTTGATTAGTCTAAGAATGTGACACTCTTACTGTTCCGCCATAGGAAATGAATGGGTGAGACTAAAACACGGAACATTTTTTTACATTTATCAAATAAAATCAATCAATCATAGGTGCTGTCAAGCTAAAAAATAACAATGCAACATTAAAATATTATAAAAGTAGTCCATATGATTAATGCCCTATGTTGCAAGTCTTCTGAATTCATTGGATAGCTTCATAGACCAATCATCATTGATGTCAAACCTGGCTCTGTATTTGAATGGATGTGGAAGCAAGAAAGAAAGAAATTTGAGAGCTATGTCAGTGGGGAATATTTTCAACAAATTGTGACTTAAATTTTTGTCTGTTCCTTGCACTTTAAAATGGTTTCCAAAAACGTATAATAGTTTAAATTCTATTTAGGACTGTAGATTTAACGTGTTAATTCAATGCTATTAATTCTATACAAAATAACACATAAAACAATGTAACACAATTAATCATGTCCCCGGACCGTAATAAGGAATTAATAGTTTTTTCTAATTCAAGCTTGAAGCACCACTTGTATTCAACAGGGGGCAGTAAGCGAAACTCCAGCTGTGTGGGCAATGCACAGCTGTACAGATAACAAAACCACACTCAGGCTTGCTTGTCACTAGCGACAGCTCAAGATGAGGATGTGTTCCAACATTCAAATACAGCTCAATGGAGCACAATTCCAAATACAGGGATCTCGAGATGTGTTTTTCTAAGTTTCAAACTACATTTAATTAAAAAATGCTTTTTTATGATGGGACCAAAGTGTTACGCTCCAAAAGCATCCACCTGACGCAGGTGTACATTAATGCGTCCTTAGAAAAGCCATTATAATAAATTTACGGATCTTGAACATATTGACGAATTAAATTGCAAAATGGATTGCTGTGGACTGTAGGCCAATGACAGGCTTCTGTTACAGTAAATTATATGAAAATAAACAATATATATATTGATAATTATTTAATCATTATATATTCAATTATTATTTGAGGACCTCTCAGCAAATATTTATATATGCGATGAGTTAATCTGCATATCATGTAATTAATTCAATTAAAAATGTTGATGATTGACAGCCCTAATTCAGTTATAGATTCTATTCTCTGGCTGTCACATGCACTCTAGAAGTCTTTGCAAATTGCAGAACATCCAGTCTCCCAAACTAAGACTGTATTGCTTTAAAATGGCGAACCTGTCACTGTCAAACCACCCTGTCCTCTACAGGCACTCTTGGTTGTCAAGTTTGCGTTGTCTTTTTTTAATTGTAGGGCTGACTTTTATCATAATTCCCTCTAAAGTAGACTCCACACAGTGCACGTTCTACAATAGATCTGAGCTCTGATTGAAGATGTGCATATTGGATCAGGTTTGTTTGAAATCTTTTGCATCATTTTTTTCTCTGCTTCCTTTCCCCCTCAGAAACAAGCATGGCCCGAACACAAGAAAGAATGCAAATATCTCAAGCGCCTCCAACCACGGATCCCCACCGATTCTGTTCGTCTGGTCGCAAGAATCATTTTCAAACTGGTTAGTGTGCAGTATCAGAACACCTGACGTGCTATGGATTGGGAATAGGGCCACATCAGACCCGCTCGAAGCATGTTTGTCATTTAAGAGTGTCACAGCTGGTTTTCAACCATAGCGCTTGACAGTGTTACTATCTTCTCTCTTTCCACAGCTTAGCCAATCAGAAAGTGACAAGGATGAGATGTACTCGATATCTGAACACCAGTCACGTAAGTTCCTCTCTGCTTCTATTTGTGTTGCATCTTTTACTCAAATCTCATTTGCACATCTGCACATTCAATGGTTTTATGTCAGTGATGCAAAAATACATTGTTTATCACGTGTAACGATTGGAGTGCACCATCTTTAATATTTATTGCATCTGCTTTGGACACGGTGCTATCAGTGAAACATTTAAGAATACAAGTTACATGTGTTACATATATAATTGTGTATATTTTTGTTGAAGCTTGCACAGTAGTGCATAATGTACCATTGATTTTGAGGCCTCACATCCTTTCAACAAAATGTACCTTTCTTTGTATTATATAATAGTAATACAGTATTACTATATAATATAGGATATTGGTATATACAGAATAAAAACCCATGTTGTTAATGGGCGGCAGTGCAAGGTTGAAAGATTAGATATCTTATGAAGAAAGGTGAATAAATGTCACATCCTTGCAGGAGTTTATTGTAATGTTATGAATTTCCCTCCCTTTCTTGGTGTGGACCTCAATGTAAAACCTTCCCTGCGGCCCTTAGCTTTTCAAAAGTAATTGGCTATTTTGTCACAAAGAGAGCCTTGGACGTCTTGCTGGCCTGGCTTCTTACTATTCACTCATAAGTAATGTGCAGCCATTAGAGAGGTTATCCCACAGATGGGCCTTTTGGAAGCTCTCAACAGCCCATCTGAACCCGTGCACTCACATAACACCAACAACCCCTTAGTAAGCCCCTCGCTCTCATCTTAAAATCGTCTCATTTCAGAAAAATCCATCAGCTTCTGATTTTTGCAGCCATGCTGATTTATGCCAAGATTCATGCATAAGCTATTTTAGTTGAACAGTAAAACTACAGTTGAGCATTTCATCTTCTTCCCTATGTGCCTGTGTGTGATACGTTTCAACTTGTGGTTGTGCAGTATACTGTATTTTTTTAATTGATCGATGCCAATGTCTAGAGGTAGAAATGCTCATTTATGTACAGTATATATATTAGTATATAGTTAATGTTGGTGAGAACCCAGTCGCGGGTACGTTTAATAGAACAATAAACAAACACAAAGATAGTCAAGGAACAAGGTTAAACAGGCTATTAACTGCAGTACACAGGATAAACACTTAGCTTTGACTGGGAGAGAACGTGGAGGGGTTTGTACAAGCATAGATGAGACTAGACAGTAGCCTAGTTTCCATCCACTTTTCACGCTATTTTATTATCGACAAAGTGAAAATGCGTAAAAAACGTTTTGCGAAATTTGCCGTCTTCTGCCTGTTTCCATTCAAATGGCCTCTTATCGATAAAAATGGTGTGCGTGATGACGTCATGCCTAAAAAACACTTTGTCGCATAAGTTTTGGTTTAGCGCAAAAGAAATCTGCCCTTAAGCCGTTTCCATTCAGAAATGTGCGTTTATCGCTAATTCGCTTGCCAGATGTCCCTAATTTTTTTTCCAATTCATTGAAATTAGACGGCTTACTGTCATTTTAATTCACAAATGCAATCAGAAGACAAGGAATTGCAATCAAAAGGGAGCAGTTGCCCTTCTGATAGGACTGAAATATTGGTCCTGATGTCGCATGTTGCCACCGGTTCCGACCTGAAAATGAATCGTCACGGCCCTGTTCAAGCTGGCAACCTGCACCAAGTAGTGGAGGAAACTTTTAGTCTTAGTATAAGGACCATCCATCCAAGTGTATATGCTGTGTGCACAGCTATTAAAGAAAAACTGATGCAGTGTAATATCAGAGTCCCAACTTCTTGAGGTATCACCCTGGGATGCTTTTTAAACAGTATTGAAGGAGTTCCCATCTATGTTGGGCACTTATTGGCTGCTTTTCTTTATTATTTGGTCCAAGTCATCCATTTCAAAAACGTTTTTTTTATTTTTATTAAATTTTATTTTTTATAATGAAATAAATTAATATGTTGGCACAATTATATTTTTGTCTACAAAACTAATTTAAAAACATTTAAGCATACGCCTTCAGATCAAAAGATTTTTAAGATCATGAGAAACATTTCAGTCAAGTGTTTCAAAACTTTTGACCGGCAGTGTATATAATGGACAAATAATACATTAAGTGTATAACATTTACTTAATATGAAATATAACATATATAATATAATTATATTATGTAAGTATAATAAATTATATAATATGAATAATATAATTACCTAATAATATTTAATTTAGATATTATTAATGAATATTAATAATACTGTCAGGATCCTGTCACTTTGTCAGTCATGTTTTTAGTGGTGACGGGACCCTAACACTCATGTTCTGTGTTTGTGTTTTCATGTTCGGAGCGTGGTGTCTGGGTCCTGACTCAGCCTAGTTCGGTTTCTGTTCTGGTTCGGGATCCGGACACTCATGCTCCATGTCTCATCTTTTGTGAGCGCATGGCTTCGGGTTCGGTCCTCTTGCCATGCGCTCTTCTGTCAGTCTTGTGTGTGGTGTATGTGCACATGGCTGTGTTTGGTCCTTCATCACCATGTGCACTCGTTCCTGTTTTAGTCTCATGTGTTAGCACATGACTTTGTGTTTGTCTGCCATGTGCTTCCCTGACTCTGCCTCCTCGTTACCCTCATCACTCTCCCTCATTTAGTCCTTGTTATGTTAATTGTCTTCACCTGTTCCTCATGTGCCCTACCTGTATATATTGTGCTCCTTTTCCACTTGTGTTTGTCGGATCGTTTTGTTCATATGTTCATTAGGTGTTTTGTTGCGCTGTCTCCAGTCTGGTTTTTAATTTGGTTTTCAGTCTTAAGTTCTTTGTTGTTTTTTCTCTTTAGTTGTTTTCTCCCTTGAGAGTGTTTTGTTTTCCCTGTTTGTATTACTTATTTAATAAATCTTTATTTTTTGACTCATTCTTGCCCCAATTCTTGACGAATACACTGTGAAATTTTATTAACATGGAATTTATTAACAAATGAGGTGAAAACTACAACTCCTACAAATATTAATAATAATTATAATAATATATACTATATTAAATTGTACTTTTTAATATACTGCATATAAATAATATCTGTATAAAATATAATTACTGTTAATATTTACTGTATATATGAATGTATAATGTAATTTAATGATTAACAAAAAATAATTCAACACTTATTTACTCCAAATTCCCATAAAAATATTTGTAAACAGAAAATATTTATCCATTCACAAGGCTTTTTAAATTGACACAAGGGAGAACGGCCATTTATTTTAATCAGCCAAGCGGGCATGGTTATTGGGCAATATGATAATCTCAAAGAATAATCATTATTAATTTAGTTGTGATTATTCTATCACTGGTTTCAATTTAAAGGTGCGGTAAGCAAATTCAGCTGTTTGGCTGACTTGTGCCATTTTGGTAACTTCATGTGCTCTCCAAATCCCCTCCCTCTAAAGACATGTCATCAAACCTGAAAGTGCACAATGATTGTCAGGAAGAGAGCTTTTCTCATTGGCTAGTTTTCTGATTGGTTTAAAAAGCGTGGGTTTCTCCCCTATCTCTTTTTTTTATTTTTATACTGTCTGGCTGTCACACAGATTGGTGTGATTTCCCAGGACAACTATTTCAGTGATATCTGTCAGGTAGTAGACATTTTATGAGTGCTTTTAAAACAACAACAACAATGCTTACAGCACCTTTAACGTGGCCAACAGGTTCATTATTCCACTCACACACACACAAACACAGCCTCTCATGTCTACAAGAAATGGGAAGTGTATACTCCTGTCTGTGTATCTTTGTTCTGCCCGTCACCCAGCACAATTATTTTCTTCTCAGGAGAGATCTGTTAGTATCTGTATTGTAGTTATAAATAAATTATCCAAAGCATGAATTTTAAAAGTGCTGTAAATAGTTTGTATTATCATTTCAATTTGTCCGACAAGCCAAAAACAGAAATGCAGAATTTGAGATGCTGCTGAGCTCTATTATATGGTTCTGTGTTAGAAGATAAAGTATATGCAAGAAGATGATAAAAGACACTACACAGGGTGAAGATGTACCAGATTTATGCATTGAATCTGCAGAGTTTTGCTACCGTGTGTTTATGGCAGTGAATGTGTGAGTGGGTTTGTGTGTCTGAGAGAGAGGTACGAGCTGTAAGCTGTTGCCGCAGGTCAAGCGTTTGCTTGATCTGCCGCAGCAGCGGTGAACACAGTACAGTTCATTGATGGTGTGTTTGAGGGAAATGGTTCAGAGCAGGAGGGTTAATGGAAAAGCCCATATGTTTGGCAAAGCCAACATAAATCACATGACTGGAGCTATACTTCCACAATCAAACATTTTAATGCCACAACCTGGAAGCTCTTTCTGCCCGTACACCCAAACACATAATAGAAAAACTTTTACATAGGCTCACAGTTCTGTTACTTGCTTGGTTTGAGCTGATCTCCCAGCCTGACAATCAGAAAAGTTCCCAAATCCTCTCTAAAACCAGCCAAGAGACCAGCTAAGACCAACTTGGCCAGACCAACCAGCTAATGCAGAGATCTATTTACCTGTAGACATTTTAACACAAACTAAAGAACTCCAACAAAACAAGCAAAATACCCTGTTCTTTCACCATGGACCTAGAACACGCGTGCAGATTCAAAAACAAATACACAGGTGCGCCACTTTTTAACACATTTTACCTTTCTGCTCCATTGTGCATCTCTTTCTTCTTCATTAGTTTTCCCTGTTTTGTGTCAGTTCAGCCCAGCATTGTTTGCATCTGCATGTTGTTTTATATACTGTAACTAATGACATACTACCTGAATATTATCCAGGTTAATTAAGCTCTGTTTTTGTTCTCTCAGCGTTATTAATCACTACACTCAGTGTAATTTATACACAACTCAACGATTGATAAATTTCCTTGGCAATTTACTTACAATCGCCTTGGAAATTTCATAGGTGAACCTTTCGGGTGCTAACCAAAAGAACCAAAGAGTTCCATGAAACTAGCATGGTTTTTGGACATGATTTCCATCAATGATTACCATTCCATATGATTACATATTCACGTACCATGTTTTTTGAACATTTACAATGGCAATAAAATGTTTTTTTAGTTTTTTAGTTTTTATGGTACCATGGTAATAATATATTTTTTGCCCATGTACCATAATAATAAAATTTCTTGGTATATGGACTATGGTAAAAAATGTTTTGGACATGCACCATAATAATACCATGTTTTTGTATATTTACTATGGTAATACCATGTTTTTTGGACATGTACCATGGTCGTACCATGTTGTTTTTGTTGTATATGTACTATGGTAATACTATGCTTTTAGGACAGGTACCATGGTTATACCATGTTATTTGGACATATACCACGGTAATACCTTGTTTTTGGGACATGCACCATAATAATACCATGATTTTTGGACATGTATCCTGGTTATACCATGTTTTTGTATAAGTTCTATGTTAATACCATGTTTTGTGTATATGTACTATTACAACACCATATTTGTTTGGACATGTACCATTGTAATGATTTTCTTTTGGTATGTACCATAATAATTCAATGTTTTTGCATATGGACTATGGTAATATCATGTTTTTTGGAAATGCACCACAATAATACCATGTTTTTTGGACATGTATATTGGTAATACCATATTTTTGTACTATAGCAATACCATGTTTTTTGGACGAATACATAGTTAAACCATGTTTTTTGGTAATACAGTATATATATATATACACACACACTGGCGGCCAGAATTTTGGAATAATGAACAGATTGTGCTCTTATGGAAGGAAATTGGTACTTTTATTCACCAAAGTGGCATTCAGCTGATCACAGTGTATAGTCAGGACATTAATAACGTGAAAACTTACTATTACAATTTGAAAAAAATGTTCAGAACTTCTTAAACTACTGCAAAGATTTCTCATCAAAAAATCCTCCACGTGCAGCAATGACAGCTTTGCAGATCCTTGGAATTCTAGCTGTCAATTTGTCCAGATACTCAGGTGACATTTCACCCCACACTTCCTGTAGCACTTGCCATAGATGTGGCTGTCATGTCGGGCACTTCTCACACACCTTACAGTCTAGCTGATCCCACAAAATCTCAATGGGGTTAAGATCCATAACACTCTTTTCCAATTATCTGTTGTCCAATGTCTGTGTTTCTTTGCCCACACTAACCTTTTCTTTTTGTTTTTCTGTTTCAAAAGTGGCTTTTTCTTTGCAATTCTTCCCATAAGGCCTGCACCCCTGAGTCTTCTCTTTACTGTTGTACATGAAACTGGTGTTGAGTGGGTAGAATTCAATGAAGCTGTCAGCTGAGGAGATGTGAGGCGTCTATTTCTCAAACTAGAGACTCTGATGTACTTATCCTCTTGTTTAGTTGTACATCTGGCCTTCCACATCTCTTTCTGTCCTTGTTAGAGCCAGTTGTCCGTTGTCTTTGAAGACTATAGTGTACACTTTTGTATGAAATCTTCAGTTTTTTGGCAATTTCAAGCATTGTACAGCCTTCATTCCTCAAAACAATGATTGACTGACGAGTTTCTAGAGAAAGCTGTTTTTTATTTGCTATTTTTGACCCAATATTGACCTTAAGACATGCCAGTCTATTGCATACTGTGGCAACTCAAAAACAAACACAAAGACAATGTTAAGCTTCATTTAACGAACAAATTTTTTTGTTGTTGTTGTTGTTTTTTGGCATGCACCATAATAATCCCATGGTTTTTGGAAATACAGTATACTATGGTAATACCTCAATTTGTGGATATGTACTATGGCAAATTGTACTACACAGTATATACAGTGGTATTATTGTAGTACCTTGGTATTCTTTGCAAGTACTGTGGGGCACCCTGCAAATACCATGATACATGAATATGGTCATTTTTCAGTACTATGGTATATATCAAAGTTCCATGGTATTATCAGATTCCATCACTGTACCATGGAGATGCTACAGTACTTTCTGTAAGGAAAAGAGAACCAAAAAGGTCTTGCTCATTAATCAGTCATATAAATGAACCTTTGATATCAATCACTTTTGTCAAATGTTGAAACCGTTGTCTTCTCGATGTGTTTAGATCTAGCAGACATGAGTGAGGAGAAGAAGGAAGGCTTGGTGCATCTCTGCTCTACCCTCCAGGTGTATCTCGGTGAGGAGAACTGTGATCTATCTCACCTACCGCCTGGCCTGGACCCCATCAACCTTCTCGCCAGAGTAAGTGAGCTTTTAATGTTATCGTCACCACTTGTGGCGTAATCGGTGGGGGTCATGCTCTCAGATCGGCAGGGCATCACACCAAATCTCAGCACTACGAACGGTGTCAGCATGTCACTTTGAGTGTGCGACCACATACAGGGCTGCTCGAATATTATGCCGTCCTCATGTTACCTGCTGTGTATCCATGCTGCTATTTCATGTCTTTTGCCTTCAAAACAGGGGACAAGTTGTACATAGAATCTAAATAAGGTCATTTCATGTTCAAGGTTGGTTCCATATAGATTTCCATGCCTATTTGTCGCACAAATATTGTATATTTTAACATAGAAAACATTCAACTTTTTAGCTTAAATGGAATTGTCAAGGATGGAATCACTAAATGGAATCAGAACTTACGATTCCCATCCCTAGAGTCCTATTTCAGAATTACCTGCTGTTTCCTCTGTGGATGCCCCAGGGACTTGAGTTTCTTGTGTCAGATATGTGTCAGTGAGATCACTTGTTTTGATTCCTGTGAGAATATATTTTATTTGCTTGTTTACTGACCGTCACTCTGTACAGAAATTGTGAACATATTGAGTACAGTACCCATTTCAGAGAGAATATGGTGATTTTCTCTTCAGGATCGCATGTAAACACAGAAGGGGTTGCACATCTGGCCCTGGACAAACAAATGCCTGTTACATGTGAACACAAACACCTGTTTCATATAAGACAGAGCCAGCAGCCATCTCTCTCTCTCATAAAGCATCAAAGACCGAAATGTGGATCTGATAAGCTGTTCTAATCCAATCCTAAACAATGCGTCATGGACAGAACTCAAGTTATGCGAAAAGTTTAGTTTCGAACATGCACAGATGCTCAGATTCACTTTTTGAATTTGTTGGCCTTGATTTACAGTGCATACTTTCTTGCGATTGTAAAATGATTTTGTTACTTATTTGTGCTTAATGTTTTATTGTGTTAGATGCACACTTGTAACACTCACTCCATTCGAATATGCTTACTACAGGTGGAACCGAGAACCTGTTCTATTGTTAAAAATTACTGGAACCAAATCGTGTTCATGACTTCAAGTTCCATTAACGGTTCTTGAATGTACATTCTTCTGCCGATGTAGACACAACACAGTGCTAAAATACTCCTGCGTGTTTCCTGCACTACCTGTGCTACCATTTAGCAGTACTGCAACACTGCTACTAAATCAGCAGTGCGAAACATAAAGCGTGTCCAGTGCAATCCGATTCCCAAATGAATGACTCTTAACAGTCGGACCTTTTGAATCAGCAGCGTGAAACATTCTGCATGACAAGTGAAGTCAGATTCAAGAACGAATGATTTTTTATGAGCTGGTTCTTTTCAATCTACATCATGACTAGTGTGGTCCAATTGCCAAATGAATGACTCTTTTGAGTCTTTTCTTTTGAATCAGATGCACAAAACTTACAGTGCGACCAGTGCGGTCCGATTCCCGAACAAATGTATCTTTGAGCCAGCTTGTCTGAAGTTACAGCGTGACCAGTGTGGTCCGAATCCTGAATTAATGACTCTAATGAGTTGTTTCTTCTGAATCTACAGCAGGAAACATATAGTGTGTCCAGTGCAGTCCGAATCCCAAACGAAAGTCTCTTAACATACGGTCCTTTTGAAACTGCAGCGATTCCTCAGCGAATGACCCTTATGAGCTGGTTCTTTTTAATCTATTGTGCAACCAGTATAGTTTGATTCCCGAATGAATGCATCTTATACAGCGTGACCCGTGTAGTCTGATTCCCGAACGAATGGCTCTTTTGAGCTGGTTATTTTGAATTTACAACACGAAACATACAGAGTGACCAGTGTAGTCCTGTTCTTGAACAAATGACTCTTATGAGTCTGTTCCTTTTTTTTTTGTTTGTTTTTTTCAATTTGGAATGCCCAATTCCCAATGTGCTCTAAGTCCTTGTGGTGGCGTAGAGACTCGCTTCAATCCGGGTGGTGGAGGACGAATCTCAGTTGCCTCCGCATCTGAGACTGTCAATCTGTGCATCTTATCACGTGGCTTGTTGAGCGCGTTACTGCGGAGACGTAGCGCATGTGGAGGCTTCACGCTATTCTCCGCGGCATCCATGCACAACTCACCACTTGCCCCACCGAGAGTGAGAACCACACATTATAGCGACGATGAGGAGGTTACCCCACGTGACTCTACCCTCCCTAGCAACTGGGCCAATTTGGTTGCTTAGGAGACCTGGCTGGAGTTACTCAGCACATGAGTCTGTTTTTTTGAATCAGCTGTGCAATTCCTAATGCTTACGTCCCAGCTACACAGGAAGCAAAAAGTAGTACATCAAATGAGTAGGATCATGTTCAAATATCCAGTATTCATGAGAAAGTAAGCTAACAACACCCGGATAGCCTGCTGCATCTGTTGAAATTTTGAAGTGTGCAATCAGTGGACACTTTGCTATCTGGTAAGGCCACAGGATCTGAGAAGCCATCAGATTCGGGTGACCAAGACACTGAAGATTGGTTTCCAAACCAATTTAGATCCCATGCCATCCAAAAAAGTGCTGCTGTCTAACGTTCCACCTTTCATAAGTGATGAAACTTTAGTGAGAGTTTTGTCCCGATATGGTAAATTGGTGTCACCTATCAAAATGATAGCAATTGGTTGTGAATCTCCTCTTTTAAAACATGTGGTTTCGTTTAGGCGGTTCGTTTACATGATCCTAAAAGATGATGAGGTTCTGGATCTGTCACTGCATTTCAAAGTGGACGATTTCGACTATGTTATTTATGCTACAACGGACAAGATGAAATGTTTCAATTGTGGGGAAGTGGGTCATTTAATTCGTGCTTGTCCTGGTAAAAAATAAGGAAATCAGCTCGGCGGCCGATGACATTGTTGATAATGTTAGCGAGCTGATTGAGGCTGGACCGTCAAACGTGTCTCCGCCTGTGGCAGAGACAGGTTCAGTGGAGGACAGAGCCGTTGAGATTCCGCCTGCGGGCGAGAGGTAACTGACCCCAAAAACATGGTTGAGGAAAATAGACTGGGTGATGCTGAGGCATTGAATATTCGTTCTCGCAAACCCGTTACTAAGACGGACATGCAAAAAAGTGATAACACAGTTATTGTTTTGCAGGCCAATTTGTTTTGTGATGGCCTTGAAATGGAGACGGAGCAGAGTAATTTCAAAGTTCCATCAAAAAGGAAAAAATCTGATTTTTCAGCCGTTAGAGCTAAGAAGGCAGACAAGGAAGTTTTTTATGGTGAAGATGAAATGGAATGTGGCAGTGAGTCTTCTGATTCTAGCGTCAGTTTCTCTCAGAGTGACTTCTCTAATTGCAGGTATGAAGTGGACGACATGAAACTCTTCCTAAGAGCTACTAAAAACAAGTGAGTGGTCCGTGTAAATGAGTATTTTCCCGACACAGAACAGTTTGTTGATAAAACTAGGCTTTTTATGTCGGAAGGTTTGTTTACAAACAAGGAGGTATATTGATTAAAAAAGATAGTGAGAAAACTAATTTCAGACAATGCCAATGAAGGTAGTGAGAAAGCCTAATAGCTTGGTTATTGATGTGATGTGTGTGTGAAGTGCTTCTATGTTTCTTAGTCTCTTTCTTTTCTCCAAATATGAGTGAATATTGCGACGTTGAACGTAAATGGAGTAAGAGAAATGAGAAAAAGAACAGAAATATTTGAGGTGATTAAACAAAAAAAAACTAAAAAAAAATTAGATGATGTTATGTTGCAAGAAACGCATTGTGACTTGAGGAATGCTGCTGATTGGGCAGAGGAGTCGGATGGGGTCTCTGTTTTGAGCCACAACACCTCACTTAGTGGAGGGGTTGCCATTCTTTTTGCTAAGAGTTTCAGTCCACACTCCTATCAGGTGGAAGAAGTGGTTAAACCTCTAGAGTGGTGGTGGCGTAGTGGACTAAAGCACTGAACTGGTAAGCAGAAGGTTGTTGGTTCAATCCCCACAGCCACCACCATTGTGTCCTTGAGCAAGGTATTTAACTCCAGGTTGCTCCAGGGGGATTGTCCCTGTGATAAGGGCACTGCAAGTTGCTTTGGATAAAAGCATCTGCCAAATGCATAAATGTAAATGGTTAAAGGTAGGCTTTTAAAAGTAAGAGCCACTTTTGGGATTTTTTGTTTTGTTTTTATATGTGTGTATATCCCAGCGTCAACGATAAAAAGAATGGTGTTTTTAAATACATTGTGTTCTGTTTTACAAAAATGCTGTGCAGAGGAATATTTATTCTTGGGTGGCGATTTTAACTGTACAGTGTCGAACTTGGATAGAAATCATGTTGATCCCCACTTGCCCTCTCGTAATCGTTTAATTCAGCTTGTCAAGATGCATGAGTTATGTGATATTTGGAGACAGTTTCATAAGTTACAAAAACAATATACCTGGACTCATGTTCGTGACAGTGTGATTTCCCTGGCAAGACTGGACCGGTTCTGTTTTTAAGCATCACTGTAATATTGTAAGAAGTTGTTTAATTACCCCACTGAGTTTTTCTGATCACAGTATGGTGCAGTGTTCTGTGTTTTTAAGCTCCGTTAAACCAAGGAGTGCATACTGGCAGTTAAATACTACTTTGTTAAGTGACAGGTATTTTAAAAATATGTTTAAATTGTTTTGGGATGAGTTCAGAACCACAAAGGGATCTTTTAAATCTTTACGGCAGTGGTGGGATTTTTGGAAAGCCCAAAGAAAGCTTTTCTGTTTACAGTATACTCAAAACGTCACTAAAGAGACAACTCTGAGTATGAACACATTGGAGACTGTCATTTTAAAACTTCAAGAACTGGCTGGTCCCTGGGTTATTTAGATTCTCTGTTAAACAAAAGGACACAGTTGGCTGATTTACTGGGTATTAAAGCTCAGGGGCTCTGGTCAGGTTGAGGTTCCAGAGTGTGGATGAGATGGATGCTTCATCCAGGTTCTTTTTCAACTTGGAGAAAAAGAATGGTCAGAGCAGGGTTAGGGTTAGGGTTAGACATTCATGCTCTGCGTTCTGAGTCTGGAGGATTATTAACAGACCTTGCAGACATTCATTAGAGAGCAGTTTTTTTTTTTTATGGTAACTTGTATAAAAATGAACTTGGGGCAGGATACAGGGGTGATAGTGAATTTTTCAATGACTTACCCCAGGTATCGGAGGAAGCCAGTGCTGAGATCTCTGGTGCTTTGAGCATAGGTGAGCTGTATAAGGCCCTCCAAGGAATGGAGTCTGGAAAGGCGCTGGGTATCGACGGTCTGCCAGTTGACTTCTATAAGTCTTTCTGGTTAGAATTGAGAGAGGACCTGCTTGAGGTGTTGAATGAAAGTTTGGCTGAAGGCCAGCTGCCCTTGAGCTGCCGTAGAGCAGTGTTAACCCTCCTGCCCAAGAAAGGCGACCTTACAGATATCAAGTGTTGGCGGCCCATATCACTACTCTGCAGTGATTATAAACTGCTCTCTAAAACCCTGGCTAACAGGCTAGCAGGAGTGATGGATTGTGTCATCCATCCTGACCAGACCTACTGTGTTCCTGGCAGGTCAATATTTGACAATATTTCATTGGTTCGTGATGTTTTAGAAGTCTCCAAGATGCTAAATTTAGATTGTGGGTTAATCTCATTAGATCAGGAGAAAGCTTTTGACCGTGTTGAGCATTGCTATTTGTGGAGAGTTTTAGAGGCCTTTGGGTTTTGTCAAAATTTTATAAATCATATTAAAGTTCTTTATAGTGGCGTTGAGAGTATTCTTAAGGTGAGCGCTGGTTTATGTGCTCCATTTAAAGCTCACAGAGGTGTTAGGCAGGGGTGCTCTTTGTCTGGTATGCTCTACTCTTTAGCAATTGAACCACTTTTACAACAAATAAGGGTCAAACTTTATGGTATACGCTTGCCAAACTGTAAAAATAATCTTATATTGTCATCTTATGCAGATGATGTTATAGTCATGATTAGCAGGCAAAGTGACATACAGGTTTTGTTAAGATTACTTAAAACTTTTAAAGGTCTATCTTCTGCGAGTGTAAACTGGAGTAAAAGTGAAACATTATTATTAGGTAAATAGACAGGTATGGAACTTCCTGAAGGTTTAGGTTGGGGAAAATTTGGTTTTAAATACTTAGGAGTGTATCTTGGTGATGATTTAACAGTACAAAAAAATTGGGAAGGAGTCATTGAAAAAGTTAAAGGTCGTCTGGATAAATGGAATTGTTTAACTCCAAAGATGTCATACAGAGGCCGCATTTTAATTATAAATAACTTAGTTTCATCTTCATTATGGCACAGGCTTGCATGTATTGATTCTCCCTCACATCTATTAGTTAAAATCCAGGCTAATTTCGTGGATTTCTTCTGGGATAAATTGCATTGGGTCCCACAGAATGTGCTATTCTTGCCTAAAGAGGAGTGCGGACATGGCCTAATACAACCTTTCGTTTGCAATTCCTACAAAGACTACTAGTTGCTTCAGTTGATTTTAAATGGTGTGCTGTTGCGTATGTGATTTTACATAATCTTGAGAGTCTGGGACTGGACAAAACTTTTTTTCTAATGGACCCTATGAAATTGAACACTTCTGGTCTACCAGTGTTTTATAGAAACATTTTTAAGGTTTGGAGTCTTTTTGTTTTTTAAAAGAGTAGAGAGTTCATGGTCTCTTCATTGGATATTAGAAGAGCCTTTAGTTCGTGGAGCACATCTGGATGTGTCTGCCAGTGGACTTTTCCCAGGACTCAACAAGACACTCATTGATAGTAAAGTCACTACCTTGGGCCAATTACTGGAAATATCAGGATTTGATTTCAAAAATAAAGAGGCAACGGCTAACGGTTAGGAATCAGATCAACCCGTCTAGTTGCGCAACTACTAATGAAATGGCAGACAGCTCTTAAAACGACAGAAAGAACTTTGCTGTCGGAATATTGTGATGGTCTCTGTAAACCAAATCCTGAAGACTCTTTTCCTTGCTTGTTTCTTTTACTGAACCTAGAAGAGTTTTCCGAAGCTTTTCTATAAACTGTTGAATCCTTGTTCATAGACTTTTTTTTTTAAGTACTGGGAAAGTTTTGTATAAGTATTGTGTAATTAATTTTAACAAAAAAATGTTAAATAAGAAAATTGATACTCCATGGCGTGATTTTTTAAAAATTGAATGAAGACAGAAAACCTGAGTGGAGAGCACTTTATAAACCACCGTTGAAAAAACAGGTGATTTGCAGTGGAGAATCCTTCATGGCGGTGTCGCCGTAAATGCTTTTATCTCAATTTTAAATCCTGAGGTTGGAGCTGAATGTCCCTTTTGCACTGAAAGAGAAACCATCTTTCATGCAAGTTGTAATAACATTTTTTCTATGGTTTTATTCATTTTGGGTATTAAATATGTGTTGAAAAAAAAGATTTGTATGCCAGTTGCTGAATTTTGTTTTAGGCCAAGCAAAATTGGTTATTTATATAAGTAGGAAAAAGAAAGTTGAACAGAATTTGGAGCAGAATGTAGTTGCTCATATGGATGGATGATCTTGTCACTTTTGAAGGTTTTTGGTGTTGCAGTGAGGCTTTGTGTTCTGTATTTGAAGATGGTTTGTTTTTTACATGCTTCTTGTGAGTTGGGTTTGTGCTTAATATATATGTATATTGTAATTTAAATGTACTGTGTACTGTTTTTGTAATAAAGGTTTGTTAAATTCTAAATTCTCTCTCTGTCTCTCTCTCTCTGTCTCTCTCTCTCTCTCTCTCTCTGTCTCTCTCTCTCTGTCTCTCTCTCTCTGTCTCTCTGTCTCTCTCTCTCTGTCTCTCTCACTCCCACATTACATTCTTTCACTCTCCGTATCTTAATGACATGCAGTTAAATCCTGGATGAATATTTCAGTTTGGGTGTGGGTGGAAAACAAATGTGCTACGCTAGAAGACGCGTGCGAGTCTTGACCCTGACTGCTGATAAATTCCCTTGTTTTGCATTAACTCTGCACACGAGAGCTGACTTTTGCAGCCTTATTGGCCTGATACACCATCTTTAGCATTACAAACGTGTTCAGCCATGTTAAACTAACACTTTACCCATCGCCGAATCATTTAAACAGCGTGAAAACGAGCGTTCATGGTCCACAAATGATCTCCATTTCAAATCAGACAGTTGTTCCATGCCATTTACTAAAACTAATTACTGTGAAACTAATTCTGTAATATCATTCAAAATGCATCCCATACATGCAGCCAAAGTTCCTCGGGGGATGTAAGGATGTTTGTTGACAGTGTAATTTATTTATTCATATTAAGTCAGAATTTCCCAAGAATTATAGGCAAAACCTGCAATTAAATTGAAACACAGAGTGAGGAAAATATGGGTTTGAAACAACATGAGGGTGAGTAAATGATGACAGAAGTTTATTTTTTTGACTGAACTAAGTAATTTTCATGTAGGCTACCTAACATTTGTTGTGTTATTATCTGCTACACAGCATTTCCACATTCTTCCTGCACAGCTGTTATATTAAGCATCATTAATATTTTATATGTCCCCTATTTAGTTTTATTTGTCTGTATTTTAATATTGCTTGTTGCATCCAACTGAGTTCTTTGGAGTATCACAGAGCTTTCCATCTGTGCCTGACATATCACAAGTGGACAACATTTTTTCCATGCTTTATTAATACATTATGGAGCAATACTTCATGATATCAGCACATAAACAAGCCCAACACATACTGAACCTGAAGGAACACCATTCAATTTAATAGTCACTTGTTCATGACAAAGACTACTGAGCAATTTGGATGCTTATAATGCGATTACAATTATTCCAATCAAACAAACCTGGATAAGATGGATGGGTATGTGCCTCTGTCATTTATTTTTCTTAGTGGAAGTATTTTTTAGGTAACATTCAATAACACCTTAATGCATCTGAAAGGTTTTCTTATTGCATTACGATGCAATAGCAATCATAGTGCCTTTATAATACACCTTAAATCAGTTATGATGTTTGTTCTTGTAAATATTTGTAACCACTAATACATTATTACAGTGAGCTATTCATGGGTATAGCTTTAAATATTATAATGAATTTAAACACAGAATCAACATCCAATTTAATGCAGTATTTATTAGCTTATGTTGTAATCCTATTACAGGTGTGAATAGGTACAAATACAGTATATCATAATGTATCAATATATTAATATGTATAATACTTTAATTCAAGGTTGCAATTGTTTATGAAAATATATAATAGATTACAAAGTATATTAAAATGGATTATGAATGCGTTTATAATGCATTAAACAGGCTTCATAGAAAGTGTTCCCATTTTTTTCGCTTAAGTTTAAAAGGGATAGTTCACCCATAAATGAAAATTCTCTCATCATTTACTCACCCTCATGCCATCTCAGATGTGTATGACTTTTTTTCTTCTGCAGAACACAAATGAAGATTTTTAGTAGAATATCTCATATCTGTATGTCCTCACAATGCAAGTGAATGGTGACCAGAGCTCTGAAGGTCTAAAAAGGACACAAAGGCAGCATAAAGGTAATCCATATGACTCCAGTGGTTAAATCCATGTCTTCATAAGTGTAAATATGATAGGTGTGGGTAAAAAAAACAGATCAATATTAAGTACTTTTTTACTGTAAATCTACACTTTCACTTTCACATGCTGGTGTGGAAGTGACTTTCACTTTCACATTCAAACACCTACTGGTTAGGGCTGGTCAAAGGATGAAACTGATTGTAAAAAGGACTTAAACATTGATCTGTTTCTCACTCACACCTATCATATCGCTTCTGAAGATTGAGATTTAACTAATGGAGACATTTGGATTACTTTCATGCTGACTTTATGTGCTTTTTGGACCTTCTGAGGTCTTGTTACCATTCACTTGCATTCATTGACCTACAGAGCTGAAATATTCTTTTAAAAATCTTCATTTTTTTTCTGCAGAAGAAAGAAATTCATACACATCTGGGTACATACATGAGGGTGAGTAAATCATGAGAGAATTTTCATTTTTGGGTGAACTATCCCTTTAAGTTTTTGTGCTGTTTTCAAAGGGATAGTTCACCCAAAAGTGTAAATTGTCTCATCATTACCTTATGCTGTACCAAACCAATTCACTTTCACAATATGGATAAAAGATGCATTGAAAGTGAATGTGACTGACATTTTGACTAACACATACTTTTGTGTCCCACGGAAGATAAAAACTAGATGCTTTATGTTTGGGTGAACTATCCGTTTAAGGTATATTTTCTTCTATTTTTTTCATGCCTAAAATTTGTATTTATCACAAGACTTGGTCAAATTCCCTTTCAAGTAAAGTCAGTTCACTCGTCGGGCATCTTTGGAACACTCCTGGGTAGGCTGAGCCGCTATTTTCTATGTAAACAAGAGGCATAAAAGTACAGCTCCTATCTACTTGAATGGTGAAACACAGAAATCTCCAAAACAGTTGATCAAGATTACGATCAAAGAACATACAGTATTTCAGATTAGCAGTAAAATCTGACAACAATGGGATCATAATTTGTGCTTCTATAGCTCAGATCACACAAACAAAAAACCCCGCTATTTTTTCAGGCCGGTTCACCTAATGTGCATGTACGTTCTTTAGCTGACTGACAGCCGATGTCTGTATCTAAAAGGTGACTGGCTCTTTTACCTGTAAGGCGGGACTTCTTTTTCATCTTACATCCAATCTTACATCCGTTGGCCGTTGGATTCCAATTTCTCCCATTCATTTAAATACCAATGGTCCTTCTCGGGCTAAATAGTCTCTGACATGGCTCACCTTTTTGCCCTCACTTTCACCCAGTCATATACGTATGAAGTAAGAGCAAATTAAAGATGATGTGTTAGAGGACATCTCCTCTCTGTCAGAGCTCTATAGACATTGTCATTGGACTTATGTTTCAATTCTTGTATTAAAGGACCAGAGGTCAAAGATCATTCTGACAAGACTCCGGGTGGTCTCTACATGACACTTAGTAAGAGAACCACACCGTTAGTCACTTCTGGCATCTTCCATATGCTTTTCTTTGTGTCCAACAATGACCGCAGTGACCTCAGGGATGAGGTCTGGATGTATAATTGTTTTTTTTCTCTGCCCAATGGTAATTTCACACAAGGCACTTTAGTTTGAGGTTATGTTGTAGGAATAGGGACCCAGGACGTGATGATAAAATCCATCTGTCTCTCATTTTATGTCCATCTCTGACAGCATCGGAACAGTTTACATCTGTTAAATTGATAGTTCACCCCCCCCCCCCCCCCAAAAAAAAAAAACATCATTTACTCACCCTCATGTTGTTCCAAACCCATATGGCTTATGATGACACTTGCCAAGCTAGACTACGAAGAAGACCATTTTAATTTTGGTTCTCATTGAAACTATCAATTTGAGTGTTGCTAAGGTGGGTTCTCCAGTTCCGACATTTGTTGTGGGTAACCGACTGAGCCAAACAGACAGGTGTGCAAACACCTGCACCTACCCTTAATTGTGTTCTGATTAAAATTCAAATCAAGTTTAAAACTGTGAATTATACTGGCTGTACCAACAGGGGGCAGTGTGCTCTTAACAATCACTGTATCTATTATATATTAGTGAACATATTTCCAGTTTACACATAAATAAAAAAATAAAAAAAACAATTGTGTGTGTTGGAGCTCTTAGCTTTGAATGAACATGACTGCATTTATGTCCTCTGGCTATCGCTGACACACTAAGAGACCTGTAGCACTGGAGATGCTGAACAGAGCAGGAAAGCCACTAGTCACAGTCAATCTGTAAAGTGTGCATATTTGCGGAAACAATTGTTGTCTCTTCACAAATTAATTTTGTTTATGTTTGTTTGTTTTTGTAGTGTATAAAGGGAATGTCTGCTGTAGTGTGATTGTAGAACTTAATTATAATATACAGAAATATCTTAAAAGAATGTTCAGAGTTCAATACAAGTTCATCTTCATTGACAGCATTTGTGGCATAATGTTAACTGCTACAGAAAATTAATAATTTCGATCCGATCCTTGTTTATTACTAAAACAAGCGAAAATAGCAGTTACAGTAAGGCACTTACAATGGAAGTGAAACTCCATAAATGTTCAAATGCACACTGTTTCAAAAGTATAGCCACAAGACGTAAACATTATAAGTGTAAACAGGATTTTAGTGTTACGAAATCGCATGCAAGGTTTAGCTGCGTCGCATTGTCACGGCAACAAAGTTGCAATACTGGATGTAACTTTACACTAATAAATATAGTATGCAATTTGATCACACTTAAATCATGTTTATTTACGTCTTGTGGCTATACGTTTGAAATAATGTGTATATTAACATTTATGGACTCGCCCTATTCACTTCCATTGTAAGTGCCTTACTGTAACCTCCTTTTTTGCGGCAAAAATACTTGTGGGGTAATCATTATGCATTATGCCAAAAATGCTGTCGATTGAGCTTGACTTGTATTGAACCCAGAACAGTATTAAAAATGTAAAAATGTGAATAGGTTTGTGTCAATAGGATGACCCCACCATGATAGCATGTGTGTGTGTGTGTTACAGAATATGTGCCTTTTCAAGAGGGCTAGGAACATGCCTGGTAACATGGTACACATTTTAACACTGAATATTGCAAATCGAAATATAATTTATCCTTCCCTGCATGCTTAATCCCTAAATTTTGGTCCCCATATGTCCCAACCAGTTTTAATTGCCATTAAAATGACGCATTATGTAATTTTGTTTACATAAACATCAACGAAAAACACATTATCAGGAGGGCAAAGATCTATAATCATAAACCAAAATCACTTAAGTAAAGTGCTTGAATGGTCAGAGCCAGCCTGAGCTGTTATTTATAGCCTCTTATTTATGTGTGTGTTTTTGCCCTCTGCCCAGTCAGAGCCTGTGTACGGTTGCTGCATCTTGCTGATATGGAGCAATAAGCAGCAGTGATTGAGCTATGACAGAGTTTAATTGGGTGCTCCTGTAACAGACACACTCTACAGGGTCTACTTTACAGTGGCATCACTTCTCTGAGACGCCCACTCAATTCCTCATCCTGACCGGCCCGTAACCCTGAAATACACACCGCTCCAATACCACAGAGTTATTGTGCCGCATCCACAAACAGCCATCTTCGACAATCGCCTCATTCCCACTGCAAGGGAAGACAGACAGACAATGAGAGAGAGGCAAATATTCGCTTAGGTGCAACTGATCCTCTTGGGATTGGCACATAAGCCTTAAGGACAACATGAAATCAGAATTGAACCCTTCTAATGTCGTAATAACTGTTCCTGGTTTCTTTCCATCCATCCATCCATCCCTCCCTCCTATATACCAGCATTCTGTCAACCATCGGTCACACTGCTCTTCTAAAAAGCATATTAGCTGACCAGTAAAAATAACAATAACCAAGAATATCATAGGCAAACAAGTTCACCCCACTCAGGGGAAGCTCAATATCCAGTCCTCATCAGTTACTAAGAACTTAGAGTTTCAGATTCATGGAGCATCTGAATCTCTTGTGGATGTGTGGCACTCAGTTGGGTTTACCTCTATATGTGCTGTTGGACAGCAGATTTATCCCTGAGAGTAGAACTGAGATTGCCAGGTGCTTTACAGGATTCCAGTTAAAGTTCAGAGTCAGGACTGCAGCGATCAAATGTGTGCTTGTTTTGGGTGTATTCATACCTGCCAACTGGCTCCAAATGGAGTAAAACAACACTTTCATTTAATTTGTGCATCAGTGATGTAATCACTCCTTGACCTCCCTCTTTTCACACCAGTGACACACAAATGTTTATGTATGTGCGTGTTCAGTCACTCAACCACACTACAGGATCTCTTCCTATAGTCCTGAACACGGCTTTTCACCCACACACGTGGTCTGTGCGCACCCCCACTGTGTCTCTGTTGCTGCGTAGCTGTTTCACATGTTTTCTTCACTCTCACCCCGAGACTGTACCCGTAATAAGATAATTAGTGATTTATGGTCGCCTTGCTTTGTTTGCTCAATTTTGACGCTTCGGGCTGGGAGTTGAGCTTTTTTTGTCAGTAGTCGGAGTTTGTAATTAATTATCTTTCGTCATTTTTCCCTTGTAACGAGCCATTACTGTAATGTGGTGTAATGTGTGTAATAAATGCCTATGAAGCTCGTATTTTATAAAGCATTTCTTCTTGATTTAGAATAGATGGAGTGAGTATAAATGGATATGTTGTATAAAAGGTTTGCAGATTCAGTTTGAAAAAACATAAACCATGACTGTCTGTCTGTCCTTCCAACCATCCATCCATCTATCCATCCATCGTGTGGCTATAGAACTCCAACATGATTACATGGGAAGTTGGCATGTTGTTTCTTCACAGTTCTGGTATCCTAAGGTTGGCTGACTCACCGACAAGCGGCGTCTCCTATCTGACATTTTTGCATCGGCACCAGCATGTATACCTTCCCTTGTAGCATGACCGGAGGCATGTTGCATCAGCAGCATGGGAGATCTGAGTTCAGATCCTATGTTGAAACCACAAAGTAATCGTGTTTGCATAATCAGTGATGTGCGCAATTCTGAGGTTGCATTTTCCCCTCTAACCTTACATTTTTACTCCACTGATGGTTAGGTTTAGTGTTTGGGTTGGGGGGTACAGTTGATAAAATATGCATTCCTCTTCACTACTTTTGGCACCCCTCCGTGGCCACTGGGGGCAGTGTTACGCATTTTGGTAAGCACAGACTGAAAAGTCAACCCACTGTTTCCAATTTTACTATGAGATCAGTCTGAGAACTTACTAGCATTACCAATCGGAATTGCAAAAATGATTGTTTCCATACAGGTCTCCCAAACAGTGCCCCATCTGCCATTGTTTGGACTAAAAAGTAGTCCTGCTCCAAACTTATGTCTTTAGTTGAGCCAGAAGTTATATCTTGGACTGCTCAAACAAACAGAGCAACATTTTAAAAGCGTTTTGAGTCACAATGTTTACATTCTTAGAAAATCAACCCAAGAATGGCTTACTGACATTTGTCTCTGCACATTAAACTTGAATTTAAGAAAATACTTCAACATTGAATTTTCATATTCTCTTTCTCTTCGCTTTCCCTTTATTTATTTTAATTGTTTATTGTCAGTGGTTCCCAGTCGTAACTAACTGCTGCAGGCAACAGAGTTTCAGATTGTTCCCACAATTGAAAGCACCGTTTAGACAGACAAAATAATAAAGTACGAGTGACAAATATTTTATAGTGTCAAGCCGTGGGAAATAATTACTTTCATCCCTCTGAAAATTTCTTTTGGCAATATTCCAAGAGTCATTGTTGATATCATAATACCTCAAGTGTTGACTTGTGATAAACATGAATTTAAGATGGAATGAGCGGCATGTTAGATTAGGTTTTTATTTTGTGTCTTCTAGCATGGTTCTTCAGTAATGAGTAGAACGTGAAGCATTAAGTGCATTTGAAGCACTTTGTTTTTGTTTTGGTGCATGTGTGTTTGCATATAATGCGAGCATAAATTGCTTGTCTTTAGATTTTTTCTTCATAAGGGTTTGTGTTTGGCTTCGTCAGATATCTGTGTGTGGCGCTTCGTGTTTGACATTCACAACATGCCATGACAGATGCCAACTGTGTGTCTTGGGAGGAAGTGAACACGGGCCTGCCGTTACTGTCAGATCGAGCTCCGCATGCAATTTTAACCCGACAGAGAGGTAAACGAGAGGGTCTTCTAAATGAATACGGTGGACCGAAGTTTTAGGAGGCGGTGGATTAGATTTTTAAGTTGAAGTAACTTTTCAACAAAGATAGGAAGATAGGAAGTATAGTTATCTCTTATAACTCTTCAGTTGAATTTACTTTACCCCAACAGGTTTGTGTGAATTTCAGTTCACATGCAGCTTTAACTGTCACTTTCAGTGCTACATTCAGATAATTGCTCCTATAACAGCAGGATATAATTGCTCTGTCAAACTCATTTTAAACATAAATCATGTAACTTTCCTTGATTTTCTTGTCCTGCAAGAAAGCAATTTTCTCTTTCAGTTCTTTTCTGTGCATGTTCTGGATTAATCTCTCAATTTACCAGCCTTGTGCAATAACAGATTTAACACAGTTCTGACCTTGCCTGAATGGGTTAATGGGTGTTGTGAGTCTACAACAGAGAGAGAGAGTGAGATATGTCACAGCAGCCATATTCACCCTATATGCCTTTGAAAAATGAAATAATACAATTCATTGAATGAATGAATACATTAAATAAACAAAATACTTAAATACAAATGTTCTAAACCTGCATAATTTCAAACTTTTTCACTATGTGTATTAAAAAGGCTCTATTATGCTTTTTGGGATTTTACATTTCCTTTAGTGTGTAATATAGCTGTTTATGCATGTAAAAGGTCTGCAAAGTTACAAAGCACAAACTCCAAGTACAACTACAAGAAACGGGCTGTTTGTAGTCCGGCCATTTCTTCCGTAAAGTATCTACGTCACTATGTAGCACATTTGCTAAGGGCTACTTTGGCCTGCTCTCAAAGAAAAGTAGTTATAGCAGAGGCCAGGATGAGTTGGGTTAGTGTTGTCGCCATGTCGAGAAGACGCTGTTTTCTTCAATGCGAAAGCAAAACCTCTTTGTTTGGACTTCCAAAGGCAGATGAATTGAAGAATCAGTGGTTAAAATGTATTTTAATTATTTAGCAGTACAACCACAACCAATGCCGGATGTTCAAGACGGTTACTCCTGAAAGATGGGGCAGTTCCCACTTTGTTGGGACAATCTGGTGCTTCAGGATCACAACCTGTAAGTATGCTTGATTATTTGTGGATTTATCTGCTACTGAGAGTTCAAATGGGGGCAGTGGTGGCTCAGCGGCTAAGGCTCTGGGTTACTGATCAGAAGGTCGGGGGTTCAAGCCCCAGCACTGCCAAGTTGCCACTGTTGGGCCCTTGAGCAAGGCCCTTGACCCTATCTGCTCCAGGGGCGCCGTATCATGGCTGACCCTGCACTCTGACCCCAGCTTAGCTGGAATATGTGAAAAAAAAAAAAAGAACTTCACTGTATATGTGCAAATGTATAATGTGTGATAAATAAATATAATTATAATTAATTATTATTATAAAATGCAGAGTTTTGTGTTGTAGCTACGGTGTACACCCAGTGCACAGCTGTAGGCCTCTGCTAACCTGCTAGCTAATGTTATTGTGTTGAAATAGTTTTGCTAATCAGCTGCGGGCCCACTTTTACCTACAGTTGTGTAGAATTATGCAGATTGTTTGTCGTTACTATCATGAATAGTGATCAAGTGTGGGTAATTTTACGTCTGCAATTCATGGTAGTGCTCGGCTAACTTGCAATGTAACGTTATTGTTTTGGTAAGGGTTTACTATTCAGCTGTGGGCGGCTTTTACCTAAAACTGTGTAACAAAATTGTCAATCTCAAGAGTATTATATAATTATATAATTACAAGCTGTAATGTTACGGCCGCCATCCATGATAGTCCATGGCTAATTTGCTCACTATTGCCTCCTACACATTGCATGACTTTCAAAGACATTTGATTGTGGTATCGTTCATATTACACGACTGTCTGTCTTGTCTGTCAAATTACACGAGGAATCGGCAACAGGGGTGACCACATTACAAGACATTTCACTATTGACGAATCCCGACGACTCTGCCTGGACTCCAAATTACGTTTCACAACAGAGTACACGCGAGAAGTGATACGAGAATTACACAAGATCACGCGTGAGTAGGTCTTCTCATGCTTGTCCGGGCGGGGTTTTGAAAATGGCGGAAGCTTGCGATGCACTTTGTTTGTGCGCTGATTTACAGCGAAAAAGTCAAAAAAGAAGAAGAAAAGACTATGGAAGAGGGAATGGTTGGGGAGATGCGGGCAGCAAGGATTGTCTTTTCTGCAGAGAGACTTGGAGGTAAATAAGAAATGTTGCAATGAACGCAGGTAACTTCCTGCTGGTGTTTGTTTTTTTTTTTTCCTCCCACTGAAACCTTCTTGCTCTCTCATTGGCTGTAGGTCAACGCTGCAGTTGTATTCAGTCAAAACACATTTCACATCACGTGATTTGGAATCGCAGACAGGTCCAGATATTTAACATGCTAGATATCTCGCTGACATCGGCGACGCGTCGGCGCTTCTCTCAGATCGCGTCTTTGATAATTCATACATTGCGATCGTCGCTTACGGGAGCGAGCTCCGATTTGCCTACGATTTCGGGCTTTTTCCGGCAGCGAGTGAAAATCGGGCCAAAAATCATGCAGTGTAAACTCGGCTTAACCGGGAGTAAGCCTCTGTTCTCCGTTCATATCTCGGGCGAAAAAAGTTCGGCAACACACATGCCAGCAAAAGATGACTAATTTAGATGCACCACGTCTTTCACTTGAAGATTTTTTAGGTTCACAATAATCATCAGTGTACTTGTAAGAAAGCTACTAAATTACCACAGTGAAACGTCCTGCTCAAGTCGTGCTTGTGAAGTGGTTCGGTTCGATCAGCTTGTTCTTCCAAACTTTCATTATCGGACTCGGACTCAAACTGGTACGACGCCATTGTTACCATAGTTACAAGAGTGTTTACAACTGTTAAGGAAGCCTGAAACTCAGTTATGGTAAGGAGCGTTACACATGCTGAACGAGGTTGACCAATCACAACAGACTAGGCCAGCTGACCAATCAAAGCAGACTGGGCTTTTCGGAAAGGGGGGCTTTAAAGAGACAGGACCTAAATCAGTGTGTTTCAGCCAGAGAGGGAAAAGAGTGGCTGCAGCAATGTACAGTATGAGAAAAATAATGTGTTTTTTTAACATTAAAGCATGTAAACCTATTCTAGTAGACCCCCAAAATAAAATCAGGAACCTGTAAATTAGCATAAAATGGGCTCTTTAAGACAAAAATATTTGAAACATATTTAAAGGAGATGATGGTTATGTGAAAGATCTTAGACCTCACATAAGCCCTGTATGAATATCTGGGTATATATACACACACATATACATCCTACAAGAGCTGAAGTAGCAGTATTTATTGGACAGCCTGAATGGTGCAATTGTACTCTAGAGAGAATGCTGGTTTATATACATGATTGTGCTGTGTGACGCTAAACTCTTTAAGGGGTTTTTATGGCAAAATGTATGATCTGGTTTGCAATTTTCAGACTTAGTTTTGCCCTATAAGACACAAATTGCTTTAATATTGTAGGATCACTATTGTTTTAATTTATGACACTTCCCATCCAATAATAATAATAATAATAATAGTGATAATAATCATAATAATAACATACCATATTAAGCGCTATAATATGGTTTTATGAATACCACGATTTTTTGAAGTACCACTGTATATCCAAGTACATGTGCATTATTTCTGATTCTATCACTGTACAGTTGTATCGCCACTGTTCTTTTTTTGTTAGGGCAACTACGTAAATACTCAAATCTCTAAAGAAGGATTTGTATTAGAAGAGAAAAAGTTTTCAACATTTATTACAAATGATCAGACCTTTACCAAGCAGTGTTTTCTGCATACCAGTATATTGTTTGTTAATTTATTAATATTATTTATGAGTTCTGACTTGCAATACATTTTAAGCATGCACGGTCCACAACCCCCAGCCACCACTCTCTCTTTTCCTTTTTTTAACCTGTTTAAACATACTCCAAGAACAATACAGTTATATACAGTAGTACGCAGAAGTGAGTTTAATGGGTACATCAATAAAAACTAACATACTGCTCCAGTATCACTGTGTATATCTGTGTATTGCTCTCCATAAATGCTGCTATTTTAATGAATAGATGTGGCATTTTCCTACTAATAGAGAATAAACTACAACTGCACAGTAATTATTATTAAATGCAGAGAGAAAGAAAGGTTGATTATCACAGCTAAAACCAATTTCCATGAAAGACGCAATCTCGGAACATTTTACAAACTGCAGGGAATGAGAGAGAGAGTATGCAAATTGCACTTTCCTTCCTGCACCCATGAACTACACAAATGCTTAGTTAATTAAACAAATAGGGTCTTATATCTGCCTTATAAAAGCTCTGCATTGCCTGAACAATAGCATTAAAATTATTAAGCTAAGCCTGTCGTTAAGCTAATTAAGATGTAACCAATGGCATTTCTGCTGCAGCAGTCCAGCATTAGACAGGATTAATGCTTAGAAATGTGCAAGGCTAATGGGGTTCTCTGCTTTGTGCTGTCTCACAATGATAGCTGTGCTTGGCATAGTAGAATGGTCCTGATCTCCAGGTTACAGTATGCTTAAGCTGATTCCTATCTGCCAGTTTCACTAACATCATATTGAAAAAGCATAGATGATAAGCTACAGAAAAAGATATAATTTTGAAGAATACCCCGAACACTTTTTTTCATATAATTGGAATGCGGACTACCGAGATAAAACAGTATTAAAACAGAAAAGTGCCAAAAGAGTATCATAAAAGTGGTCCATATACGTTGTGCAACACATTTGAAGCCTTTCTGACTTTTTGTGAGAAATAGTCTGAAATGTAAGTCCCCATTCACTTTATTATATTTCCATTAAATGGAAAAGGTTGGCCTGGATATTCTTCAAAAATTCACTTTTAGTGTTCCTCTGAAAAAAGAATAAAGTTCATAGTCTATTTTTTTTAAGGATCCAATCAAGTCCCAATGGATGTTGGTAAAGTGATTTTCTTGTGATTCACTAATTTCCCAAATTATTCATGTGTTTCTCTACAGTATAAAATACATAAAATATAATATCCCTCCACTGAGAGCAACATTTCAAAGGTGTTGCATATCTTAGCAGATCCATCTCCTTAATTGGCCTACTGAGATTTTCAACACTTAATTAAAAGGTAGCCTTAAATGATGAGGTGCACACAACTTCCTTATGTCAAAGGTCCAAGTGCTTTACATGATGTATGTCTCATCTGTTTATTAATATCAGTGTCATGATGGCACTAAAGTTTAAAATACTAAAGGTGTTAAACAGCAGCATTTGAGGAATAGTTCACCCAAAAATGAACATTTTGCCAATATGTACTCACACTCATGTTGTTCCAAACCTGTATGGCTTTCTCCTGTGGAACACAAAAGGAGATGGTAGTCAGTATTGTATGAATCACCATTCACTTTCATTGCATCTTTATTCCATACAATGAAATTGAATGGTGACTGAGGCCAAGATTCTGCCTAACATCTCATTTTGTGTTTCTCATAACAAAGCAGACCATGCAGGGTTGTAACAACATGAGAGTGATTGAATGATGACAAAATGTTCATTTTTGGGCAAACTATCACTTTAAAACCCACGATGGTTAGTAGACCCAGAAAAGAGTCTTTGAACTTGGTATGTTAACTTTTAAGGATGTGTTTCTTGTGCGATTTCCAGTAAAAGATAAAAAAATAAAAAATAAAAAGCTAATAAAAGCTGTAATACTGAGTTCTCCAAAAAATCCTGGAAGAAAAATCATCCAGTGCCTTAATTTTACTTGGTGATCTGTCATAAAACACAAATCTCCAGAAGGGGACCACCACTTAGTCTCATACACTTGAAAACAATGAAAAACTTGCAAAATGCAATATTCCTTGATGATTTATCTGACAAAACCCAATAACTAATCTTAAAATTGGAGAAGTTCACACATTTTCTCTTACACGGGAAACATCAGTCTTCGAATTGAATTTTCAGTTAGTGAGCAATTCATTGTTTTGCAGATGTATACTGTATTTTTTCTCTAATCCTTGCATTTTAATAAACATATCACATTTTGTGGTTGTTTCTTTACATGTTTTTTCCCCGGCTGCTTTTGATTTAGGGGCAGGTTTGTCTTTTTCTCATCTCTCCTCTCACAAGTACTGTAGTTACCTCACAAAATCAATAACCTTTGATTCCAATCAATGTTTCATGAGGATATTTTTCCATTGCTATGCGTATATGTGTGCAATATTGAGTTAAATGCGTCTTTG
>NC_059363.1:6503837-6526337 GCF_019703515.2 Myxocyprinus asiaticus | reverse complement strand
TCCTGTCAAGGATTCTACGTCAGATCTAAAGAAGCATTTGGAAACTTTACATCGCAAATCTAACCAACTCAAACACATTTTTTCAATTATTATTTGAATTATCACACTGTGTGTAATATAACCATGTTGCAATGTCTTTGGAATGGTTTTGTCCATCAATGGCATCAAAATGCACAAATACGTATACGTAATTTCATATACAATTGAATTAGTACCATAAAATTATTTTTAGTTTCTTAAATTGCTTTTGTAGTCAGCTTCAAAAATGTATATGAATGCATTTTTGGTATAGTGATAACTTTGAGATGTTTTTGTGGTGCCAATTCTCAAATATAACTGGTTTGATCTCTAACCACACGTGGATGCCGTTTGTAAAATGGCGAAATTGCATTTGTGTTAATGTGCCCCAGGAACCTGTACATAATTATAGACACTCAAATAAGAAAATGCCTGTTAAATGCAAACGTATTTGAGTCTGTCATTGATGGAGGGCCTAGACCGCTATCAGCATCACAGGGGAAACATGAAAATATGAAAACTTCCTTCATATTTTTACATTTGCAATCATTTTTTTAATTTGTGGACATTAGCACCTCTTAAATGATTAAACCATGTAGAATTTGGTTGAAAGTAATCTAAAAGTAATATTATTTGATTACCCCAAAAATGTAATCTATGAGATTACGTTACTGATTGCATCTTTTGTCATGTAATTTGTAATCAGTACCTGATTATAATTCACGAGTAATCCACCCAGCACTGACTGTATACTAATAAATACAGTTGTGCTCAAAAATTTGCATACCCTGGCAGAAATTGTGACATTTGGCATTGATTTTAAAATACGACTGATCATGCAAAAAAACTGTCTTTTATTTAAGGATAATGATCATATGAAGCCATTTATTATCACATATATTTGTTTGGCTCCTTTTTATATCATAATGATAACAGAAATCACCCAAATGGCCCTGATCAAAAGTTTACATACCCTTGAATGTTTGGCCTTGTTACAGACACACAAGGTGACACACACAGGTTTAAATGGCAATTAAAGGTTAATTTCCCATACCTGTGGCTTTTTAAATTGCAATTAGTGTCTGTGTATAAATAGTCAATGAGTTTGTTAGCTCTCACGTGGATGCACTGAGCAGGCTAGATACTGAGCCATGGGGAGCAGAAAAGAACTGTCAAAAGACCTGCATAACAAGGTAATGGAACTTTATAAAGATGGAAAAGGATATAGAAAGATATCTAAAGACTTGAAAATGCCAGTCAGTACTGTTCAGTCACTTATTAAGAAGTGGAAAATTTGGGGATCTCTTGATACCATGCCAAGTTCAGGTAGACCAAGAAAGATTTCAGCCACAACTGCCAGAAGAATTGTTCGGGATACAAAGAAAAATCCACAGGTAACCTCAGGAGAAATACAGGCTGCTCTGGAAAAAGACGGTGTGGTTGTTTCAAGGAGCACAATATGACGATACTTGAACAAAAATTAGCTGCATTGTCGAGTTGCCAGAAAGAAGCCTTTACTGCGCCAATGCCACAAAAAAGCCTGGTTACAATATGCCCGACAACACCTTGACACACCTCACAGCTTCTGGCACACTGTAATTTGGAGTGACAAGACTAAAATAGAGCTTTATGGTCACAACCATAAGCGCTATGTTTGGAGAGGGGTCAACAAGGCCTATAGTGAACAGAATACCATCCCCACTGTGAAGCATGGTGGTGGCTCACTGATGTTTTGGGGGTGTGTGAGGTCTAAAGGCACGGGGAATCTTGTGAAAATTGATGGCAAGATGAATGCAGCATGTTATCAGAAAATACTGGCAGACAAATTTGCATTCTTCTGCACGAAAGCTGCACATGGGACGCTCTTGGACTTTCCAGCATGACAATGACCCTAAGCACAAGACCAAATTGACCCTCCAGTGGTTACAGCAGAAAAAGGTGAAGGTTCTGGAGTGGCCATCACAGTCTCCTGACCTTAATATCATCGAGCCACTCTGGACAATCTCAAACGTGCGGTTTATGTAAGACGACCAAAGACTTTGCATGACCTGGAGGCATTTTGCCAAGATGAATGGGCAGCTATACCACCTGCAAGAATTTGGGGCCTCATAGACAACTATTACAAAAGACACTGTCACTGATGCTAAAGGGGGCAATACACAGTATTAAGAACTAAGAGTATGCAAACATTTGAACAGGGGTCATTTAATTTTTTTCTTTGTTGCCATGTTTTGTTTTATGATTGTGCCATTCTGTTATAACCTACAGTTGAATATGAATCCCATAAGAAATAAAAGAAATGTGTTTTGCCTGCTCACTCATGTTTTCTTTAAAAATGGTACATATATTACCAGTTCACAACCTCCAAGGGTATGCAAACTTTTGAGCACAACTATATGTATACCAAACTCTCTCTCTCTCTCTCTCTCTCTCTCTCTCTCTCTCTCTCTTCAATCTTGAAAAGAAAACAAAATCACTTTTTTAAACATTTTCATTAAGGGGACCTTTAGCCCCACTGTACTCTACATACTGTATACTTTCTGCAAAATGGACCAAAAAAATGGACTCATCTCTGCCTCTGACAAGCAATAACAAGTATCAAATCATGATTCATGGCTGTATCTTAAACTAAAAGCTATTGGCTATTTAAACAAAATAGGGACCATTCCTTTGATACAGTATGTCCCACCCCAACTTCAATAGGAAATAAATCATCACAAGAAAGAAAATATAAATGCGGTCTTTATAAACCTACAGATTATGTTATCAATTTTCCGTCTTTTCTATTGCTTTCACTGATCAGTGGATTTCAATTGACCCTGCTGTATTGAGCTGTATTTTATTATGACTGAAATAACTTCCCATGTAAACAGGCAGGAATAACACTGCCTGAGAGATTGTCCTCTGTGTCTTTCTCTCTTGCAAGCTGCAGTGTCAGAGATAACACACATCTTAATACACAACCTACACTCAGCCTCTCCAACTGATGCTTCTTAACCAGAAACAGTCTCATTCGTGACAGGATTCTGACCCTGAGCAGCTAAACTGCAATATCCTCTGTAGGAAAGAGATTTATATAGACTACCCTTCTGAAAACCCCAGAATTTGTTGTGTTTTGGAAGCTGGTGACCAGTATGGGATGCCTGGTATGGTGGTTTCCCTACCAAGATTCTTAAAGGAATATTCTGGGTTCGATACAATTTAAGCTCAATCGACAGCATTCATGGCATTATATTGATTACCACAAACATTTATTTTGACTTTTTTCTTAAAAAAAAAAAAAAAAAGAAAAACTATTGGTTACAATGAGGCGCTTAAGAGGAGTTCACACTAGGCTTTGAGCACACTTTTATTTTTATTTTTTTGGACAACGCAACAAACCAGGACATGAAGCCATGAGGGCTTCTGGTTTACATAAATAATACATCACAAATGACAAATAAATGTAAAAATGATGCTTTAAACAACTTTACAGCTCAAATAATACATGAGTTTTAACAGAAGAATTAATGTAAGTACTTTTATAAAACTTTTAAACCTTCCAAAATTTGGCCACATTCACTTCCATTGTAAGTGCCTTACTAGAACCTCGATTTTTGCTTTTTTTTTTTTTAAAGGAAATGAGTTACGATTCTAAATTATTTTTTGTGGTAATCAACATTATGCCACAAATGCTGTCGACTGAGCTGAACTTGTATTGAACCCGGAATGTTCCTTTAACTATCTTAACCACCTTCATAAGAAAGACTATGCTGGTTAACCAGGCTTTAATTTTTTATTTTCTTTTTATTTATTTTTTTGCTGCCACCAGCTAGATCAGCACTAAACCAGCTAGTTTTCTCTTCAACTGACCAGGTGAAATAATGTATATACAACTGTCTGTCTAGTACTGAGAAGGCTGCAATGTTAATTAATAAGCCTTGTTGCTATGGCGATGTGGTTTTTCTAATGGGATTATTAATCTGCAGTCACCATCATAGTATGGATGTTGAATACACAAATACAGCATTCTTATCAACATCCCATTACAAAATTAAATGAAGCAATTAGCAAATTTTCAAATAATCAAGAGAACATGCAAGAAGATTCACCATGCATTTAATGCATTTAATTTCAATATGATGTATGCAGTGATGCATATTAACTTCTATAATATAATGAGAGAAACAATATTCAGTGGGAAATCATATAGGGTGGGACTTAATTGTAGCCATAAAGATTTAAATGGATTGTGCTTTGACACATACTTTTTTTCTTTCTTTTTTTTACCAAGTATTTTTGTTTTTGATAACATCTTTTTTTTCTTCTTTTCAATAATGCGCACTGATGAATCATGCACAGTAGGTCTAGGGACATTTATTAAGAGAATACATTTTGATTACGTCCCATCTTTAACTATTGTTAGCTAAAAATCACTGACAGTTATTTGCCTCACTCAGTAGTGTGTATATGTATTTACATGCATATTTCCTAAATTAATACAACACACTGCACATTCCATCACCGGGAACTTGTGTTGTCATCATAAGACTTACGCATGCCTGTGGGCGTTTTCATGTTCAATTTAAAACGACAGACTGGCATGCTGTGCTGTTTCCTGAAAAACACAAAACACACACACACAAACACATACACACACACACACACAACAAGTACACACAAATACTTGTTCCCTCTTAGCCTACGGGCTGTCAGCGGTGATGTCAGGGTTGGTGATACCTTAAAATAACACAACAATACCCTGAATACACACAACAGAGTAAAGGACAGCAGATGAGAGCTGCCATTGGGTCATTTTCTTATCACTCAGTTGTGAAAATTTAACCTTAGGAATGTCAGAAGGTAGAAGATGGAATGGTTTGTGCCAGGATACAATGTCAGATAATCATGGCATTGCAAAATCAGTCTTTATATATATATATATATATATATATATATATATATATATATATATATATATATATATATATGATTTGAGCATTTTAGGTGGACTTTGTATGATTTATATGTCCTAAAAAAACTCGACTTCATCTTGTGCCATTAATATGCAGGCTTATTTCACCCAAAAATTCAAAATTCTGTCATCACATTCACTTTCATGTCAATTAAAACACAAAGGACTTTCTTCCTTAAAAGCACCTTAAAGTATCATAAAAATAGTCCATATGATTTGTGTGCTATATTACTGTAAAGCTACATAGTGCTTTTTCCTTCTTTTATGGCGCCTTTTTTAGACAGGGTCTGTGCCCCACTTTCGGTGAATGGAAAAGAGCAGCATGAACATTCTGATACATTTCTCTTTTTGTGTCCCACAGTAGAAAGACAGACAAATGAGTTTGGAATGATGAGGGTGAGTAACTGATAATACAATTAGAATTTTCACTAAAAGACATACAACAAATTAGAATACGTTTTTGGCAATTCGCATTCTTTGTGCATATCGCCACCTGCTGGGTGGGGAGGAGAATTTAAAGTAAAAAAGGACTTAAATATTGATCTGTTTCTCATCCACACCTACAATATCACTTCTGAAGACATGGATTTAACTTCTGGAGTTGTATGGGTTATTTTTATGCTGCCTTTATGTGCTTTTTGGAGCTTCAAAGTTCTGGCCACCATTCACTTGCATTGAATGGACCAACAGAGCTGAGATATTTTTCTAAAAATCTTTGGCTGTGTTCAGCAGAAGAAAGAAAGTCATCTGCATCTGGGATGAGGGTGAGTAAATGATGAGAGAATTTTCATTTTATAATAATTTATAATTATATTTATTTATCACACATTTGCACATATACATTGAAATTCTTTTTTTTTTTTCCACATATCCCAGCTAAGCTGGGGTCAGAGTGCAGGGTCAGCCATGATATGGCACCCCTGGAGTGGATAGGGTCAAGGGTCTTGCTCAAGGGCCCAACAGTGGCATCTTGGTGGTGCTGGGACTTGAACTCCTGACCTTCTGATCAGTAACCCAGAGCCTTAACCGCTGAGCCACCACTACCCCTTTTTGGGTGAACTATTCTCTTAACAGCACTGTATAGCACAGTATAGAATGGAATGCTTTGGAACTATTGACTAATAGTGCAACCTTGCTCAGTGACTGAATGACATTTTAGTGTCTGTATATACCAGTAAAGAACATGCAGTAATTTTTTATCTGTTTGAATCAAGCCAAACCTCCCAAGAGCCATTTTCTTGCTTTCATTCACACTTTCCTCATCCCTATCTCTCTCTCTCTCTCTCTCTCTCTCTCTCTCTCTCTCTCTCTCTCTCTCTCTCTCTCTCTCTCTCTCTCTCTCTCTCTGTGACAGTGATAAATTGCTCTTTACAGCACAGGTAATCCGTCTTCTAAGACCCCAGACCCAAATCTTTAGGTCTGACAGTGTTTTCGCCCTCTATTCTCTCTTACTGTTCCACTCACAAGGTTACTGTGGTCTGTAGAGCTGCTCAGAAAACCTGCAGCTAATTACTTCAACCTGAGGGGAGAACAGATAGGACTGGGAAACATGCTTGACATATAGAGAAAAGACAGAGAAATATAAGAAGAAAGATGAATGCAGGTCTTAAAAGTGACCTGCCACCTTTAGTAAAGCATCTACTATAATAAATAACATCTGTGCTACTTACTGTATAAGTTGCTTGCAAAACATTTTATTTCTACACAGTGACTTTTGAAGGCAGTCAATGGAGAAAGACGCTTTTTACTAATCTACTAGTTATAGCATCTACAAGCAGGAGCTAACTGGACCATATTATCCAGCGCAACCCTGACCCCTTGCAGCACAGTAGCCCAAGCTGGAAGTGTTGTTGAACATGTGAGCATGTGTGAGCTCCAGTTTCTAGGTGCAATGTCCACAGAGTGGGGTAAAAAGTGAGTTGTATTTTTAGTTGTAAATGATGCATGTTTTATCGACTCTACTCCCAAACCCCAACCCTAAACCTAATAGTCAGTGGAATGTTTTTAGAGCAAAAATGCAACCTGCAAATCACGCTTGCCATTAGCCGCTTTTCCACTATCAGGCCAGCGCGAGTCAGGGCCATAAACTGGTCAGCCGGGGTCAATAGCCTCGGACCACGAGCCGCAAGACCAAAATCGCTCTGCATTCCCACCATCAGGCCAAAAGCCCCACAACGTTGCCATAAAAACCCGCCTTTAATACGCCGCCCTGGTGCAAACGTCACACACCCCACCCATTTCACAAGCCAAAACAAATACGCAAGTTTTCTAGTTATCTAGAATATCAAGTTTATATTGTATGGAAACGTTATATAGCTAGCAAGATAGTTTAATGTTGACAACTCACCGACTTTAACTGCCATGGTGTCCCGAGTGGTCTCTCCACTAACAGCAGGACGATGTCCCAGCACACCATCCATGATCTCGAACCATGGAAAGTTCTTCCTTTGAGCAGCGCTTTGTCCATTGTGCATCTTAACAGATTTGTAATGTGTCTGCAATTTTTTTCGCTGAAATGCAGGTGTGTGACATCACACAAATATGTCGGTACCCAGATATGTACAAAGACAGTGATAATCATTCACATTTATTAAATGATATCGATCAGTGTTCCTACATTACAAGATATTAAAGCTTGTTTAACAAATGTTTGCAGAGACTGGTGTACAAAACACAGTAAATTAAACTCTCATTTGATGATCGTACACCTGTAGCACAAATGCTAGTGTAGCAGCATTGTTTATCAGTTGGGTTGCTAGGAAACAGTCAAACCCCTGTTATGCCAATGGCAGTGTTGCAGTTTTGGTTGTTTAAATGTCATTTTCCAAGCATCTGGCAATGGAATTCCTTTATGGTCAGATTTCGTAGAATTCGAGTAGAAATACACCACATCCAACTTGAATGAAACACAGCACAAATGTCTCGCTAAACTCTGCCTTTGGCATTGACCGCGCCTCAATCCCCAGTTGGCCTTCTTTGGCCCAAGGGTAATCAGCGGACAAAAAGGCCATTGGCCGTTGGCCCCGTATAAGCCCCGAAGAGGCACACTTAAATCCTGGAAGTGACAGTGGAGATGCAGTTGGCTTTGGTACGCCTTCATTTGGCCCAACAGTGGAAATTGCATGAATTCTGATACTGAAAAAATTTGATACGGATCTGGTTTATCCCGTATAAAAGTGGTCTAGTTTGGAATTGAAAATGCCAGACTGAATAATCCAAAAACAGAATGAAAAAATAAACTGCGGCCAGAAAATAGACAGTATAAAATTACATACATTCAAAAAGTTAAAGCAGCCTTTTAAAGGTGCTTTTATGTAAAGGCTATGTCAGTATATTTCTCAGTATATGTGTGTGTGTGTGTGTGTGTGTGTGTGTGTGTGTGTGTGTGTGGGTATTGGTCCACTGGTGCATGCAATAGAGATGTAATGGGCAAGGTGACATTGTCCTGACATCACACAAAGCACTGCGCTTCATTATAATTTGCACACGAGCTACAGCTCATCTGGAGGTTAATTCAGTCTTTTATTCATAATAACGAAGTACTCTGTTCAGTCTACCGCATGTATGACCTCTAGCGAAGAATAATATCACCTCACGCACTTTCACTTTCCTGTCGACATGGGTGTCAAAATCATACAAAGGCAAATAGAAAAGAAACAAGAGTAACAGTCAGCATTTTAACCTTTTTTTCCTGCAATACTACTTCAAGTTGATTTTAAAGTTTTAAATGAATAGTTAAACCAAAAATGAAAATTCATCTTGTCATCATTTACTCAACCTCATGTTTCTGAGTCCATGAACCAATGGTGTCTGAATAAGCACAAACACAAATGGGATTTGACAGCTACAATGGAGGAGAGTATTATTTTAGAAGAATAACTTACATTTCAGTATGTTTTTCACACAAAGCTTTTGCATGGCTACAAAATACTTGGAATAGTGCACAAATCATATATATTAATTTAATGGCACTTTTATGACTTTTTTGTCATTTGGGGCAGCCTCTGGTCTCTGTATGCTTTCCATTGTATGGAAAAGAACAGCTTGGAGGTTGTTCAAAACAACACCTTTTGTGTTCCACGAAAGAAATCATAGAGTCAAAGAATCAAATGGGGTTGAAACAAAGTGAAAGTGAGTAAATTATGACATATTTTTTTATTTTTAAGGTGAACTACCCCTTTAATGAGCGAATTTCCCCTTTAGCACAGAAGCAGAGGCAATTTCACTATGAAAATAAACTGCTTGTCTCTGAAAATGGCTTTATTTATTTGAAAGGTTGTCTTTATCTGTGTATTTATTCAAGACACAAAAAAAAAAAAAAAAAAAAACATCTGACAAGTCACCATAACGACATCAGAAATAAAAGAAAGCTTCAGTAAAATTCATGCCCCCCAATCTAACATCATCTTCAGTCGTCTCTTCCTGTCCTCCTGACCTTTACGATGCCCTCGTCATTCACGGTGCAATTAACCCAGCATTTCTCTCTGTCTGCGCTACACCGGTCTCACTCACCCTCTTAACCTTGTTGATTTTGCAGAGGAATGCACTTAAACCACTCGTAAAACATGGCATTTTAGAATAAATGACTCCATCTGGTTTCTTTTTTCCCAGTCTCTTACTGTCAAAAGGTGTGCGTTTCCCCTTGAACTGAATCAAACGACAGAGTCCAACCTGAATTATATCTGAATTCCTTTAGCTGATTACATGGCATGTCAAAGACCCTTTCAAATAAGCAAACAAGTCTCTTTTAAGGGTTGCACGCGTGCTGGTTGGAGTGGGTTCTTTTTAAATATGGAGCTTTAGTCTTTTTCTTTTCAACCACATAGAGACCATTAATAATTTAGAGAAAACCCTCTCTATATATTGCTATATGACATGGAGGAGACCATGCCTTCTTTTTTAGACAAACAGAAAAAGGGTAATAGACAAAAAATGGAAGGAAATACCAGTAATTGCAAGGCAGCAAAAGAACAGTGTTTATGTTCAAATGAGCTGTAAACCCAAATATGGCGGGAGATGAAGAGATTGATCAAAAGATGCAATATACTGAACAGCGTTCCCACTCCTTTTGACTTTTCGATGAATTTCCTATCAGTTTTCAAGGCATATGAGATTATAGGATAAGGATCTTTAAAAAATTATTTCTTAGAGATTGCACTCATATAGAATAATTTATTTATTTATTTAATTTTTTCTCCCCAATTTGGAATGCCCAATTCCCAATGTGCTCCAAGTCCTCGTGGTGGCGTAGTGACTCACCTCAGTCTGGGTGGCAGAGGATGAATCTCAGTTGCCTTGTGTCTGAGACCGTCAATCCATGCATCTTATCATGTGGCTTGTTGAGCACGTTACCATGGAGAAATAGCGCGTGTGGAGGCTTCACGCTATTCTCTGCAGCATCCACACACAACTCACCACACACCCCACCGAGAGTGAGAACCACATTAAAGCGACCATGAGGAGGTTAACCCAACATGAATCTACCACCCTAGCAACCAGGCAAATTGGTTGCTTAGGAAGCCTGACTGAAGTCACTCAGCATGCCCTGGATTCGAACATGTGACTCCAGGTGTGGTAGTCAGTGTCTTTACTTGCTGAGCTACCCAGGCCCTCATATAGAATAATTTCTAATTGAATCCTAATTCTGTATGCAAAAAAGATGACCAATCAGTATGCGAATGTTACAATGAGCTTGTTTACATGCACAATCGTACACCAATTATGCATATATGCCGACAACGTGTAAGGACATGCAAATGCATTAAATGGCTTTCTTATATCGGAGTAAGGTCATAAAATGTTTAAAAATAAAAAAACTGATGAACACACATATATTTTTGCACACTACCACGATTTCATGTTTTTACTGGCTTGTCAAGTGTGGATTTTTTAAATGAGCTGATTTAAGGTAGTTTTCGGCATACTAACGTGCATATACAGACTGATCTCACAGTTAAATCAGAAACAATAAGTTGACTTTTTTTCAGTTAAAATAGTTCTGTGCTTACCAAATTGTGAAACACTGCCCCCAGTGCACAAAGCAGTAAGTGTTGTTGGGTGTATGGGCAAATGTGAGCCTAATTTTCAAGGTGAAATGGCCACGGAGGGGCACCAAAAGCAAGTTGTGAAGCGAGCTGTTTTCAGCTGTACAGGCTGTAATAAAGTGAAGAGATATTACAAGCCCCAAACCTAAACCTAACCATTAGTGGAGTAAAAATATAATGATAGAACTAAAATGCAACCTCCGAATTGCATTCGTCACTGATTATGTGAACACAATTACTTTTTGGTTTCAGGTCTCTCACACAGCTGACGCAACATGCTTCTGGTTAAGCAACAGGGGAAAGTAAACACATAGGAGCTGATGCAAAAGTGATAGGATATGCCACTTGTTGGTGAGTTGGCATATTGTGGCTGATCCTAGGATACCGGAACGATTGGAAACAACATGCCAATTTCCCATGTGATCATGTTGGCATATATACAGCTTCAAAGCAGAATGTATGGGCTACTCCACATGTGTGTAAAACCAGTGACCGCATGAGAGATAGATCACAGCAGTGTAAAACAACAAGGGTAGAGTGGATTTCATGACTAGTTCTCTGACTAGCACTACTACTGAGAGATCATTTGTATGAGGTTTAGCTCTCCTGTTTATAAATAAGCCTGGGTAAATGTATGATTACATTCTATAGGCACAAAAATGTCAATGGCCTAACTTGCAGCCACAACATGAAACCTCTCAGGAAACCTCAATTCCAACTGGTCAATCGTGGCATTCTGATGTCAATTGCAATAATTTATTCTAATGACTACTATACTGAATAATTGGCCATTATCTCATGAAACGCATTACGGTAATGAGAATTGGATGCAAAATGCAAACAAAAAATCATAATGGTCCTAAATGCAGGCTACAGTTTCTTTATGCCAAATAAAAAATAAATTCTGTTTTGATTTGATTTAGGGGTGAAATATGACCAGGACATTCCATAGGTGAATTACGGACCGGGCCAATGGGGCCAGTGCCCAGGGGCCCTTGACTACGGGCTGCAAGGTCTCACGGCCCATCAACTTTGAAAACAAATGTTTATATATGCTTAAATATGCAGCCTGGTCTCATTAAATTTACGTGAATATGACAACATTTTTGCAATTCAAAATTTACGTGCTGTATATCACGTTTGGCTGCAGGTTTCTAGTGAAATGTCCAGCTGGGGGCACTAAAAGCCTAAATCTAACCATTATTGTTTTAAAATGCAGAAGCGAAATGAAAAAGTACATTTTCTGAGGCAACCACATCATTTTGTGCTGCTTCTATTACTCTGTAATGTCATGCGTCAGAGTTCATGGCTGGACTTGAACTGCAGTCCTCTGACTCTGTCTAACGCCCTATCAGGTGGGCTACAACACAAGCTATCCATTTTGGAATAAGTGTATGTATGTAGGTGAGTCTGTAATAAAAGCATTAAAATGTGTTGTTTTTCAAAAGATGTGTGTCGATATCATAAAATAGCATGGACTGAGTAACAGAGAGAAAAATAAGTATTTATAAAGTCATTATCAGCCATTTAAGTCATGATTTTAATGAAAGTGAATAAAACACACAGTTGTTGTAGCGAATGAATGAAAGAAAGAAGAGAGCAACTTACAGCAGATTAAAGGGCTTGTGTGTAAGTTTTGACAGCTGAAGTTTGACATCACGAACATTCAAAAACTCTTAATTCATTTTAACATTCTGTCAATGTAATGTAGTCTAGGGGATTTTTGGACACTTTGAAAAGTCTTAAATGATACCTTCGCAGGGCTTTATGATGGAAAAATAATAATGGTAGCCAAGCTTTAGGATAGTTTCATACAGAATTTCCCCCCAAAAATGACTAAACGACCACTATTTTTGAGCCCTACACCTTTCAGCCCTTATAAGCTCTCACAATGGAGGGTCTTTAAAGGAAATAGGGTGCAGGGAAGATCACTTCTGAATGGAATGAACCCCATCATTCAGATGAGTTAAAAATGTATAGCAGCGCGAGCCAGAACTGCCTGAACTCTTTGCCAAATTTCACCAAACTCTTGCATAGAGACTGTAGGAGCCTCCTGTATTTGTTAAATTCTTCAATATCTAAAGTGTTTGATTAAATATCTCATAATTTATAATGGCTTCTGTAAATATATGCATTTTGTATGCATAATTTGTAGTATTTACACTGAGTTTACATTATGTATAACAAATGTTAAAATGGTACTGTCTCTTTAAGAACAGTGGCTGTTTGGCGACTGTTTCGGTTGTGTGGTTTCTTTACCACATTCATGCTGTGTGTTTGAATTAATCTAGTCAAGTCTCTTGTATCACTCTGCACTCTTCTTTTCTCACATAATAAAATAATTTAAACTCAAATCAATATTTCATGTCCATTTTCTTTGTTTATTTGGTAAGCAGCTGTGTAATAATAAGTGTGATAATGTTCTGTATATTATCCAAAATTCATTTTCAGTTCAGAGTCATCTATGCTCTCCAAATGAATATGCCAAATCCTGCAGGGACATGCATATTTCTGTTCCCCCAGCACTGAGCTATATTCATATCTGCCCTAGTGACACCCTTACACTCCAACGTCGAGACAAAGCCTGCAGCCAAGAAACTTGGACAAAAGGAAGTGCCATTTACAGTATAGTGGCTGCTGAATTCAGCCAGTGTCAGCAAATGCTTTCCAGCTTATTCCCATCAGTTTGCGGTGACAAAGCAACCTCTTTATATGATAATGCCTTTCCCACCTGAGAGGCATAAAAAGCATTAAACGTGAAATATGTATGAATCTCACGGCCTTAGCATGTTGCTGCCGTGGCAACAGTGCTCTGTTGAAAATTGGAACTGTGTGTGCAAGGGAATGAAATTAACATCCTTCTGTTCGGCGGGTGTAATCTGAAGACAAATCCCAGGGGACGTTCACACCATAGTGAGTCCCACAGCACAAGTTGACTTTGAGCTATTCTGGTGTTCCACTATGCTGCGTTTCCATTCAAAGTCGGATGTGGGATATTCCTACTGGAAATCTCCAACTTCCGACCATAAAGTTGCTCCATTGCCTGTCACTTAGAAAAATTATGTACAAGAAAACAAAATTTCAATGCCACCATTATTTTTGCAGGTCCTTGCTGAAAACAAAAACATGGTTTTAGCTGGTCTCTCAACATGGTTAGGCTGGTTTGCTGATTTAAGAGGGGTTTTGAACACTGGCCAACCAACTGGCAACCAGCTAAACCAACTGAACACCAGCTTGGCCAGGCTGGGAGGCCAGTCAGACCAGCTAAATAGATTCGGTTTTAGAGGATTTTTGAGCACTTGCCAGCTAGTCAGGCTGGACAACCAACTGGCGACCAGTTAAACACCAGCTTGGCAAGGTTGGGAGACTTAAACTAACTAAGAGCAGCAAACCACCTTAGACTGGTTTAAATCAAGCTTGTAACAAGCCTCCTAACAAGCAAATTACAGAAAATAAATTCTGATTTGGATTACTAGTATTAGTTCAAGTAGCCGGGCTGGGACACCAACTTGACCATTTTAAACCAGCTAAGACCAGCAAACCATATTAGACCAGTTTACAATGTTTTTTTTTTTTTCTAAATGTCAAGAAAGAAATCTCTTAACAAGCAAATCACAGAGAATTAATTATGCTTTGCAATACTAGTATTAGATCTGCAGGTACGCCCACCTGTCTCTGCAAACATTTGCTAAACAGGTTTAACTATCATATTATGCCGGAACTTGATACATTTTATTTACTTAAAAGTGAATGCTTATCATTGACAGTGTTAGTGTCCTTCTGTGCCTCCTTGTTCATACGACATCATACACATTCCAAGTTGGAATTGCGAATTCGAGTGGAACTGCATTGCACTTTTTCAAAAAGGAAGTTGGAAATTCTGACTTCCGAGCTCTAAAATGAACATAACATGTGTTCTTGTGTTCATAATTGCATAAATGAGTCCAGGATGTGTTTAATTTGGACGGTAAGCTAGCATCAACAGACCTGCTCTACCAATGGACTGTCTATCACAATGAGGTTTTACCCTTCGGTTCATGTCACAGCACTTCTCACTTATCACCATATGGATGTTGATTCTGCATAGAGTAGTCCAAACATTCAGTCATGTCATTTTTAAAATTGCCTCCGGCAAGCAGCACGGCCATTAAGAGAGCCTGCTCATGGCCACCGTCTTCTCCCGTGATACCCTCGCCTTCCCATCAGCCCCTCCTCCAGCTCATTTTAATGGGAAGCTCCAGGTCACTTGCAGCTGGCAGAACTGCCCATAAAATCTGCAGACCAACATCAGGTCTAAAACATGAGCCACGGCCAAACCAGGTCAGTGGTGCTCTTTTAAATCAGTGGATGTTCTTGTGCATTCAGTATGTAAAATCTGGCCTTTGGATTACAATAACTGAATTAATAAACACAGTGGTTTGTGACATCGATTAAGACACAGTACATGATGAGATGATGTTTTGGAAAGTTTAGGGCTGGTTGCTGTTGTTTTTTCTTTTTCTAGAAGAAAAATGGTGCAATTATGGAAATGACAGCATGATAGATAGATACCATATGTTTGTGCTTCATAAATTTAAAGCATTGCAACATTGTGTACAGTCATGTGTACCTCTAAACACAAGCACATGAGTCCACTTTTTCATTCAAGTATGTGATCAAATATTTAAGATTGAGGGGACCACATGTAAAACCCATATTGACTGAACTCTATTCTGGATATTACCCTTAAAATCTCTAAAGGTTTCCAAACACCTACCCATGATCAGCAATTAATTAGATAGATGCATTACACAGATTGAACTAGCCAAAGCACAGTTTTGCATATAATTAAGCCTCATATGCACACATTTATATTTATTCCCACCACTATTGCATTACTCTTTAATCTAGTGGTACTCCACAGGAACATGGTGTCATCGTGTCAAGTGGTGTGACTGAATCTCCAAATTACTTAGTTAACAGCACAGCGCCCCCTGTTCAGAACGGATCGTTATTGTATTAGAGCAATTGCGCTTTGGTGTCTAAAGGGCGCAAACTAAACCACAAATCTATCTCATAAAAGGTGAATAAATAAAACACTAATTTTTCCAGTTTTTTACCCCAAAAAAGTAACCTTACTGCATGATCACCTGGTGAAACTTGCTATTTACGCACATGTGTATCCAATTACGCACTGCATAGTTACGCATATGCACACTGTGTGATTCTGACTGTAGAATCCACAACTAAAATTCTGGTGCCTGAGGTGCCCCTAAGTTGGGGAAAAATTGCCATTATGGACAAATAATAAATGCGCCTTTGTCTGCGCTTGGCATTATGGCCAAATGCTCTCCACGAAAGCCACGTCATGGTAGGACGTGTTGCGTTTCACAATCTGCTTCACGTTACAGTCTCCGTGAAGCAAAGAAAATAGTTATTTGTCAGCAATTAACTTCACCCCCTCGGCTGTGCTCGTTATGATCTAAGACTCCTGGAGTCGCACAGGAATAATGGAGATAGTTGATCTGCAGCATGCTGCAATATATATACAGTAGGTTCAGCACTGCACCCCTCATGCGCAGCAACATTTCTGTGTTTAATTCAATCAAACTCTGTTTAATGCAAGAGCTGCTGTGTTGCTTTTATCTATCTATCTATCTATCTATCTATCTTTCCGTCTGTCTGTCTTATTTTTTAATTTCAATATGCTAGATTGTCGATATGAAATCAAGTGCAAAAAAAAAAAACATTCATTAGAAGAAAAAATAAATAAATAAATAGCAGTACAATGCTTAAAATAATAATGTGTCGAGTAATAAGTACTAATAGGACACATTTATTTAAATCTTACGTTTTGCTTTCTATTCACCTGACTTTGCAACTCCAATGTTTGTTCAAGTTGTCCAAAATTACGCATTGCAACATTGCAGTTGATCTTATATCACAGTTCATCTTGGACGTCTAGTGTCATCTCTATTCGCAAGACACTTAACCAAGTCAAAAACTGCACTTTTGGTTTCTATTCACCTCTGTGGTCTACATGAAGGTTGCACAAAATAGTCCAAATTACGCTCTGGATCCTTGGAGAGCATCATATATCACACTTCAGCGTGGATATCAGTTGCAATCTGTATATGCGTGATACTTTACCAAGTTCTGAAAATGCAGTTTTGGTTTCTATTCATCCCTGTCACTGCATGTATGTTTCGCAAAATTACGCACTGCATCCTTGAAATGCATCATATATCGCATTTCAGCATGAATCTCTAATGGAATTTGTGTGCGTGATACTTTACCGAGTCAAAATTGCTTTGGTATTATTCTCAAATGCCTTGTATCTGTCAGCCTACCTTGCTAGAACAGGGTCCAGGAATGAGAAGTTTTAATGCCTGTCTCTTCAGCTCCTCCAGCCGAGCATTGCAGTTCTCGCACCAGATTCCCCGATCAGAACCAGGTGAGCTCCCGCTACCCGAGGCTGGCGAACCAGTGCCGAAACCTGGCGATCCACCTAAGGAACCGGGCGAACCGGTGCTTATTCCCGGAGATACTGTAACAGGTGAGCCGGAAAAAGAACCCGGGGATGACATTCCTGATCCGGGAGAGGGGGTACCGGAGGAGCCGGGCATAGATCCCGCACCCTCAGGGACCGGGCGGCTGCCGCTCCGGGATTCCTCGTAAGCCTTTCGGTACCAGGTTTCAGGAGAGAATGACGCTGACTTTGTAGGGGAGGAATCTGTCATCTGCAAAAGTTATATTGAATGCAGATAAGAAGTGATTGAACCACTCGGCCCTGGATTACACATGCAAAACATGTTTAAAATAAGTTTGCATAGTGATTTAAAAATGTGTTTCCTGAGTGTGGAGTTCACTCTTGCAGTTGATCACATGCAAAATGTTGCCTAGGTTTTATTAGCAGTGTCCACATACATGAAACAAATGTAGTACTGGTTGCACTAAATGAATGTATGCACCAATACCAATAATAATAACCTTACCCCATATTTTCTGCTCCTGGTCCCAGACCTCTCTTTATTCCCTGTTAGTGAGGTCATGATAAATATTATAGAATATGGATAGGTAAAATGATGGTGCTCCCTGTCACATCCAAAACCAAAGATCCACAATCAATCTCAGGTCAGTTCAACAGCCCTTCTGAAGTCCAGTCTCACTGTCTAGCACCATTCGTGAATGTATCCATTTTCCACCTCGGAGTATGAATAGCAGGAGCTGGTCCACTTTGAAAGGTCCAATAGTGGACAAATCCAGTCTTTTCTATGCGCTCTGATATAATGCATCCATTTGCAATGCTTGCGACTTCACAGCATCCCAGCTCAGACGCATTTTCCCATGCGTACGTACTTGTTGTGCTAAAGCGCAGACTGACAGTAGATCAGACTCTGCGCTTCTCTCAGTCCAGAGGAGAGCACATCTGTCTCTGGGAAAACTGGCCACGCCTCCTTCGCGCTGCTCAGCTAATAGCTTGCCCAGGACACTTTGAGTTACGTGTGGGCGTGCGTTCTTTTCAACACGCCACAGGACTTTTAACTTTGGGGTATTTAAACTAAAAAGAGCTATTTGGGCTAAATTATTACAAAGAGTAAATTCTTAATGGTGGTTTGAGAGTTTTATAGTAGATTTTTTTTTTTTAATTTTGTAATTTTTTTTTTTTTACTAATAATGAGCAAGTGATTTAGGAGCATTATATTAAAAACATTGTGTTATGTCTATTAGAATAAAAAAAAAAAAAAAAAAAAAAGCTTTCTTTTCAAACATGTTGTTTTTAAACCATTGAAGTATAGTACATATGATTCGCTATGAAACCTATACAAAATCTTTTTTTTCTTTTTTTTTTTTTTTTTTGTTTTTTTTGTTTTTGTGGTCATTTTGGAATATACTGTAGATATACATGGCAGCAAAATGTCATTTCTTGTGTTTAAATATTGCATTGGTATAGAAATGTACGGTCAGTTAATGGTTTTAGATTTTATTTTATTTATTTTTTTGCAGTTATGTAGCGCCACCTGCTGCATCCAAATCTAACAAACTTCTGCTATAAACCTGTGCAAACGTCACATAAATTGAAATGGAAAAGGTATTGCCCATTGTTGGCAAACATGTTGCCCAGTTAATGCCCCCTTTTCATTATTTTTCCATAAAAAGTTTGTTTTCTTAGTGCATATCCAAAGAGGAAAAGCTGAGATGGTCTTGCAGTCTGTTCCCATTTGTTTTTACAGTATTTACAAAGAGTAATGCATTTCATTGCTGTATAAGGGTATGAAGGTATTACAAATTACAAAAAATACAACCACTTACAGATTTCCTTAAAATATTAGATCTCAATTGGCCATGCCACTAAGATTTGTTTAAACAGCCTTATAGGGATAATTCTCCCACAAATTAAAATTGTCATCATTTACTCACCTTTCAGTTGTTCCAAACCCATATGACTTGTAACAATGAAAGTGAATGGTGGCTGAGGCTTTCAGTCCCTAACATTTTGCCAATGACTAAAATCACTTTTTGTGTTCCACAGAAAAAAGTTAGCCATATTGGTTTGGACAACCTAGTATCATTGAATGAACGTTACTATAACAAAATTTTTATAAATTGACTTTTCCATGCTGCATGCTCCGTTTTGCCGCAGTTTCCCTGTGAAATTAACACTAGAGGCTCTTCAACAACTGTGCACTGTATTCACTGTCACACAAATTACAACTAACGGCTGATAATGACTTTACAATCACTTGTTTTTCGCACTATTTCTCACACACTGCTACGTTATGATATGTAAACTCTTTTACTATAACGAATCATTTGAAAAATTATACATTTTAACACTTGTATTATAGGCCCACCTACACTTACACATTTATTCCAAAGTAATTAGATCGTGTGACAGCTCACCTGATGAAGTGTTGGACTTTGGACTCAGAAGTCTGCAGTCCGAGCCCAGCTGTGAGATGAAAGTGTCATATATATAAGCAAAATGAAATGACATTCAAAAAATGTGCTTTTCATTTCGCATTTTGTTTTTTATAACCCTATCGGTTAGTTTTAGGTGTTGGTTAAGGGTAAGGATGTCTGTTTTCTTCTCAGTTCATTTTAGAACACTATTGCATAGGTTTAGGTTAAATATTTAGGTTAGGAAGGTACATTTTACTCATTTAAACATCCATCTAATATTCACCTTAAAAACCTTGTCTGATTACAACAATATTTCACTCTCTTTTGGCACCAATTTGGCGCCTTAAAGTCTGCAAATAAAATAGAAAGAGAGACACCACGCAATGACTTTATAAGTGTCTCAGACACACAAACTGCCTTATTAATAGGGAAAGTGATTAATTATTAATCTTCGATACACCCTCTCGATCTTATACATATTCTCCACTTTTTTTTCTTTTTTTTTTTTCCCCTTTTTTTCCCAATTTGGTATGCCCAATGGTCATGTAGTGATTCGCCTCAATCTGGGTGGCAGAGGACGAATCTCAGTTGCCTCCGCGTCTGAGACCGTCAATCTGCGCATCTTATAACGTGGCTTATTGAGCACGTTGCCACAGAGACATAGCGCGTGTGAAGGCTTCACGCCATCCACCGCGGCATCCACGTTCAACTCACCACGTGCCCCACCGAGAACGAACCACATTATAGCAACCACGAGGAGCTTACTCCATGTGACTCTACCCTCCCTAGCAACTGGGCCAATTTGGTTGCTTAGGAGACCTGGCTGGATTCACTCAGCATGCCCTGGGATTCGAACTAACGAAGTGGTAGCCAGCGTTCTTTACCACTGAGCTACCCAGGCCCCCATATTCTCCACTTTTAAGACTTTTTGGTTATAATTATTCTGAATAGAGTAAAACGGTTTACGTTGTCATTTTGACAAACAATATAATTTAAAAGAAACAAAGTATTTGACGCTGACTACCACCCCTGGAGTCGTGAATTCGAATCCAGGGTGTGCTGAGTGACTCCAGCCAGGTCTCCTAAGCAACCAAATTGGCCCGGTTGCTAGGGAGGGTAGAGTCACATGGGGTAACCTCCTCGTGGTCAGGATTAGTGGTTCTCGCTCTCAATGGGGCACGTGGTAAGTTGTGCATGGATCGTGGAGAGTAGCGTGAGCCTCCACATGCTGGGAGTCTCCGCGGTGTCATGCACAACGAGCTACGTGATAAGATGCACGGATTGACTGTCTCAGAAGCGGAGGCAACTGAGACTTGTCCTCCACCATCCGGATTGAGGTGAGTAACCCACCACCACGAGGACCTACTAAGTAGTGGGAATTGGGCATTCCAAATTGGGAGAAAAAGGGGATTAAAAAAAAGTATTTGGGTATTTTATTAACACAATAAAGTATATAATGTGTAAAGACATCTTTATTTATAGTTACTGAGATGATCTCCTTTATTGATTGTTTGATCTCATGAACCTTCTCCTTTAGCGGTCAACCATCATCGCGTGTCATCGAAGATCATCATGCTCACAAAGTCCTTGTAGAAAATGACATTTTTGTCAGGATCAACGGCTGCTGACAGCATTTCTTCCATCTCTTCCTGTGTGAATGGTTCTCCTTTAGAACGCAGAAAAAGTAATTAATTTAGAGTTCATTAGTCGAACTTGACTTCTTTATGAATTCCTTTTATTGTTGAAGCAATGCAAACACAAATTTACAATATCAGTTTCCATTATTACCATTATTTTAAGAGTTTCACATACCTTCTTGTGTTAAATATTTGGTCAATTCCTCTGGTTCCAAGTGTCCTTTTTTCTGTTGATCTATAACCTTAAAAATAGATAAAAGCACCATTCCATTTTTAATTATTCCCTTGGCCTTTACAGTATGCACTGTATCTCCATCCCATATTACCAAATGTATTAAACAAACACATATACAACTGAGAAGATGCTTTAAAATTGCAGTCTGTGCAGGGTGTAATCAGATGGTTTAAAACACTGACTAAAATTGTACCTGTTGTATATCGATCTTAAAAAAAACAACAACAACACTAAGAAATACTAGTTTAGTTAAAGTTCAAGTGGCAGAGCATACGGTACCTCAAAGGCCTGCAAGAGCAAGTCTTCTCTAATTGGACGGAACCTGCAATAAAGAATAAAGAGAGCTACCACTTTTTCTAAATAGCTATTTTTAACTGAAGAGATCCAAATCAAAGCAAATTCAAATAATTTCATTATTGCATATCACATTGTTGGTAGGTTATCTGTACTTGATGAATAAAGCTACAGTTTCACACAACAAACTTTTGTAATATTACAAACCGAAGATTTTTAAAACTGCATTCCTGTATGAAATTATTGTAGATGCTCTAATCGTAAAGCAAATGTTATACATTACATTATCATGACTTTGAGCTTTCAATTGCTCTCTATTATGCAAATCATTTCTGGCAATAGAGTATAAAAACACACATGTATTTGTAACTGTAACAACCATGAAGCATGACAAAGAGACCTTTCCTTTTCTGACATTCTACCATACCTGTTTTT